>NW_028251847.1:602500-791065 GCF_964263255.1 Lissotriton vulgaris | reverse complement strand
TGCCTGGCCCGTGTTATTGCATTATTTGCTTCAACGCTGGTGCCTGGCCCATGTTATTGCATTGTTTTTGTCAGATTCTCCTAGTCCCTGGCTCGTGTTATTCCATTGTTTGCATCCGATTCTCCGAGTGCCTGGCCTGTGTTATTGCATTGTTTGTGTCAGATTCTCATAGTGCCTGGCCTGTGTTATTGCATTGATTGCATCAGATTCTCCCAATGCCTGGCCTGTGTTATTGCATTGTTTACATCAGATTCTTCTAGTGCCTGGCCTGTGTTATTGCATTGATTGCATCATATTCTCCCAGCGCCTGGCCTGTGTTATTGCATTGCTTAAGTCAGATTCTTCCTGTGCCTGGCCTGTGTTATTGCATTGTTGGTGCCAGATTCTCCGAGTGCCTGGCCTGTGTAATTGCATTGTTTGCATCAGATTCTCCTAGGGCCTCGCCTGTGTTAATGCATTATTTGCTTCAATCCAAGTGCCATGTTCATGTTATTGCATTGTTTGCATCAGATTCTCATAGTGTTTGGCCCATGTTATTGCATTTTTTGCATCAGATTGTCTTGGTGCCTGGCCTGTGTTATTGCATTGTTTGTGTCAGATTTTCCTACTGCTTGGCCTGGGTTATTGCATTATTTGCTTCAATCCAAGTGCCTGGCCCGTGTTATTGCATTGTTTGCATCATATTCTTCTAGTGCGTGGCCCATGTTATTGCATTGTTTGCATCAGATTCTCCTCGTGCCTGGCCTGTGTTATTGCATTGTTTGTGTCAGATTTTCATAGTGGTTGGCCCGTGTTATTGCATTGTTTGCTTCAATCCAAGTGCCTGGCCCGGTTTATTGCATTGTTTGTATCAGATTCTCCTACTGCTTGGTCAGTGTATTTGCATTATTTGCATCAATCCTAGTGCCTGGCCCGTGTTATTGCATTATTTGCTTCAATCCAAGTGCCTGGCCCGTGTTATTGCATTGTCTGTGTCAGATTCTCCTACTGCTTGGCCAGTGTTATTGCATTATTTACTTCAATCCAAGAGCCTGGTCCGTGTTATTGCATTGTTTGCATCAGATTCTCCTAGTACCTGATCTGTGTTATTGCACTGTTTGCATCAGATTCTCATAGTGCTTGACCTGTGTTATTGCATTGTTTGCATCAGATTCTCTTGGTGCCTGGCCCGTGTTATTCTATTGTTTTTGTCAGATTCTCCTACTGCTTGGCCCGTGTTAGTGCATTATTTGCTTCAACCCTAGTGCCTGGCCCGTGTTATTGTATTGTTTGCATCAGATTCTCTTGGTGCCTGGCCTGTGTTATTGCATTGTTTACACCAGATTCTTCTGGTGCCTGGTGTGTGTTATTGCATTGTTTGCATCAATTCTGGTGCCTGGCCTGTTTTATTGCATTATTTGCTTCAATCCAAGTGCCTGGCCTGTGTTATTGCATTCTTTGTGTCAGATGTTCCTAGTGCTTGGCCCGTGTTATTGCATTGTTTGCATCAGATTCTCTTAGTGCCTGGCCTGTGATAATCCATTGTGTCCACCAGATTCTTCTAGTCCCTTTCCCATGTTTTTGCAGTATTTGCTTCAACCTTTGTGCCTGGCCCATGTTATTGCATTGTTTGCGTCAGATTATCCTAGTACTTGGTCTGTGTTATTGCACTGTTTGCATCTGATTCTCATAGTGCCTGTTCTGTGTTATTGCATTGTTTGCGTCAGATTCTCCCAGTGCCTGGCCTGTGTAAGCGCATTGTTTGCATCACATTCTTCTAGTGCCTGGTCTGTGTTATTGCATTTTTGCATCAGATTCTTCTAGTGCCTGGTCTGTGTTATTGCATTTTTTGCATCAGATTCTTCTAGTGCCTGGCCTGTGTTATTGCATTGTTTGAATCAGATTCTTCTAGTGCCTGGCCTGTGTTATTGTATTGTTTGCATCAGATTCTCCTAGTGCCTGGCCTGTGTTATTGCATTGTTTACATCAGATTCTTCTAGTGCCTGGCCTGTGTTATTGCATTGTTTGCATAAGATTCTTCTAGTGCCTGGCCAGTGTTATTGCATTGTTTGCATCAGATTCTTCTAATGCCTGGCCTGTGTTATTGCATTGTTTGCATCAGATTCTTCTAGTGTCTGGCCTGTGTTAGTGCATTGTTTGCATCAGATTCTTCTAGTGCCTGGTCTGGGTTATTGCATTGTTTGCATCAGATTCTCCCAGTGCCTGTCCTGTGTTATTGCATTGTTTGCATCAGATTGTTCTAGTGCCTGTTCTGTGTTATTACATTGTTTGCATCAAATTCTCCTGGTGCCTGGCCCGTGTTATTACATTGTTTGCATCAGATTCTTCTAGTGCCTGGCCTGTGGTATTGCATTGTTTGCATCAGATTCTTCTAGTGCCTGGGCCGTGTTATTGCATTGTTTGCATCAGATTCTTCTAGTGCTCGTTCTGTGTTATTGCATTGTTTGCATCAGATTCTTCTAGTGCCTCGCCTGTGTTATTGCATTGTTTGCATCAGATTCTTCTAGTGCCTGGCCCGTGTTTTTGCATTGTTTGTGTCAGACTCTCCTACTGCTTGGCCAGTGTTATTGCATTATTTACTTCAATCCAAGAGCCTGGTCCGTGTTATTGCATTGTTTGCATCAGATCCTCCTAGTACCTGATCTGTGTTATTGCACTGTTTGCATCAGATTCTCATAGTGCTTGACCTGTGTTATTGCATTGTTTGCATTAGATTCTCTTGGTGCCTGGCCATGCCTGGCCCGTGTTATTCCATTGTTTGCATCAGATTCCCTTGGTGCCTGGCCCATGTTATTGCATTGTTTTTGCCAGATTCTCCTACTGCTTGGCCCGTGTTAGTGCATTATTTGCTTCAACCCTAGTGCCTGGCCCCTGTTATTGTAATGTTTGCATCAGATTCTCTTGGTGCCTGGCCTCTGTTATTGCATTGTTTACACCAGATTATTCTGGTGCCTGGTGTGTGTTATTGCATTGTTTGCATCAATTTTGGTGCCTGGCCTGTTTTATTGCATTATTTGCTTCAATCCAAGTGCCTGACCTGTGTTATTGCATTGTTTACATCAGATTCTTCTAGTGCCTGACCTGTGTTATTGCATTGTTTGCATCAGATTCTTCTAGTGCCTGGTCTGTGTTATTGCATTGTGTGCATCAGATTCTTCTAGTGCCTGTTCTGTGTTATTGCATTGTTTGCATCAGATTCTTCTAATGCCTGGCCTGTGTTATTGCATTGTTTGCATCAGATTCTTCTAGTGTCTGGCCTGTGTTAGTGCATTGTTTGCATCAGATTCTTCTAGTGCCTGGTCTGTGTTATTGCATTGTGTGCATCAGATTCTTCTAGTGCCTGTTCTGTGTTATTGCATTGTTTGCATCAGATTCTTCTAGTGCCTGGCCTGTGTTATTGCATTGTTTGCATCAGATTCTTCTAGTGCCTGGCCTGTGTTATTGCATTGTTTGCATCAGATTCTTCTAGTGCCTGGCTCGTGTTATTGCATTGTTTGCATCAGATTCTCCCAGTGCCTGGCCTGTGTTATTGCATTGTTTGCATCAGATTCTTCTAGTGCCTGTTCTGTGTTATTACATTGTTTGCATCAAATTCTCCTGGTGCCTGGCCCGTGTTATTACATTGTTTGCATCAGATTCTTCTAGTGCCTGGCCTGTGTTGTTGCATTGTTTGCATCAGATTCATCTAGTGCCTGGGCCGTGTTATTGCATTGTGTGCATCAGATTCTTCTAGTGCCTGTTCTGTGTTATTGCATTGTTTGCATCAGATTCTTCTAGTGCCTGGCCTGTGTTATTGCATTGTTTGCATCAGATTCTTCTAGTGCCTGGCTCGTGTTATTGCATTGTTTGCATCAGATTCTTCTAGTGCCTGGTCTGTGTTATTGCATTGTTTGCATCAGATTCTTCTAGTGCCTGGTCTGTGTTATTGCATTGTGTGCATCAGATTCTTCTAGTGCCTGTTCTGTGTTATTGCATTGTTTGCATCAGATTCTTCTAGTGCCTGGCCTGTGTTATTGCATTGTTTGCATCAGATTCTTCTAGTGCCTGGCTCGTGTTACTGCATTGTTTGCATCAGATTCTCCCAGTGCCTGGCCTGTGTTATTGCATTGTTTGCATCAGATTCTTCTAGTGCCTGTTCTGTGTTATTACATTGTTTGCATCAAATTCTCCTGGTGCCTGGCCCGTGTTATTACATTGTTTGCATCAGATTCTTCTAGTGCCTGGCCTGTGTTGTTGCATTGTTTGCATCAGATTCATCTAGTGCCTGGGCCGTGTTATTGCATTGTGTGCATCAGATTCTTCTAGTGCCTGTTCTGTGTTATTGCATTGTTTGCATCAGATTCTTCTAGTGCCTGGCCTGTGTTATTGCATTGTTTGCATCAGATTCTTCTAGTGCCTGGCTTGTGTTATTGCATTGTTTGTGTCAGATTCTCCTAGTACCTGTTCTGTGTTATTGCACTGTTAGCATCAGATTTTCATAATGCTTGACATGTGTTATTGCATTGTTTGCATTAGATTCTCTTTGTGCCTGGCCCGTGTTATTCCATTATTTGCATCAGATTCTCTTGGTGCCTGGCCCATGTTATTCCATTGTTTGCATCAGATTCTCTTGGTGCCTAGCCCGTGTTATTGCATTGTTTTTGTCAGATTCTCCTACTGCTAGGCCTGTGTTATTGCATTATTTACTTCAATCCAAGAGCCTGGTCCGTGTTATTGCATTGTTTGCATCAGATTCTTCTAGTACCTGATCTGTGTTATTGCACTGTTTGCATCAGATTCTCATAGTGCTTGACCTGTGTTATTGCATTGTTTGCATTAGATTCTCTTGGTGCCTGGCCTGTGTTATTCCATTGTTTGCATCAGATTCTCTTGGTGCCTGGCCCGTGTTATTCCATTGTTTGCATCAGATTCCCTTGGTGCCTGGCCCATGTTATTGCGTTGTTTTTGTCAGATTCTCCTACTGCTTGGCCCGTGTTAGTGCATTATTTGCTTCAACCCTAGTGCCTGGCCCCTGTTATTGTAATGTTTGCATCAGATTCTCTTGGTGCCTGGCCTCTGTTATTGCATTGTTTACACCAGATTCTTCTGGTGCCTGGTGTGTGTTATTGCATTGTTTACATCAATTTTGGTACCTGGCCTGTTTTATTGCATTATTTGCTTCAATGCAAGTGCCTGACCTGTGTTATTCCATTGTTTACATCAGATTCTTCCAGTGCCTGGCCTGTGTTATTGAATTGTTTGCATCAGATTCTTCTAGTGCCTGGTCTGTGTTATTGCATTGTTTGCATCAGATTCTCCCAGTGCCTGGCCTGTGTTACTGCATTGTTTGCATCAGATTCTTCTAGTGCCTGTTCTGTGTTATTACATTGTTTGCTTCAAATTCTCCTGGTGCCTGGCCCGTTTTATTACATGGTTTGCATCAGATTCTTCTAGTGCCTGGCCTGTGTTGTTGCATTGTTTGCATCAGATTCCTCTAGTGCCTGGGCCGTGTTATTGCATTGTTTGCATCAGATTCTTCTAGTGCCTGTTCTGTGTTATTGCATTGTTTGCATCAGATTCTTCTAGTGCCTGGCCTGTGTTATTGCATTGTTTGCATCAGATTCTTCTAGTGCCTGGCCCGTGTTATTGCATTGTTTGTGTCAGATTCTCCTACTGCTTGGCCAGTGTTATTGCATTATTTACTTCAATCCAAGAGCCTGGTCCGTGTTATTGCATTGTTTGCATCAGATTCTCCTAGTACCTGATCTGTGTTATTGCACTGTTTGCATCAGATTCTCATTGTGCTTGACCTGCGTTATTGCATTGTTTGCATTAGATTCTCTTGGTGCCTGGCCCGTGTTATTCCATTGTTTGCATCAGATTCTCTTGGTGCCTGGCCCATGTTATGCCATTGTTTGCATCAGATTCTCTTGGTGCCTGGCCCGTGTTATTGCATTGTTTTTGTCAGATTCTCCTACTGCTTGGCCTGTGTTATTGCATTGTTATTTTTTTTAACTTTATTTTGAGATTGTGTGTAATACAAAAAGATAGAAAGCACAGAGCAAAGCGCCTACATCCATGACATCAAGAGCAATCATGATATGACAGTATTATAGTATCACATATAAGAAAACACATCAGCGTGTTATTGCATTGTTTGTGTCAGATTTTCCTAGTGCTTGGCCCGTGTTATTGCATTGTTTGCATCAGATTCTCCTAGTGCCTGGCCTGTGATATTTCATTGTGTCCACTAGATTCTTCTAGTCCCTTTCCCATGTTTTTGCAGTATTTGCTTCAACCTTAGTGCCTGGCCCATGTTATTGCATTGTTTGCATCAGATTCTCCTAGTACCTGGTCTGTGTTATTGCACTGTTTGCACCAGATTGTCATAGTTCCTGTTCTGTTTTATTGCATTGTTTGCGTCAGATTCTCCCAGTGCCTGGCCGGTGTAAGCGCATTGTTTGCATCAGATTCTTCTAGTGCCTGGTCCGTGTTATTGCATTGTTTGCATCAGATTCTCCCAGTGCCTGGCCTGTGTTATTGCATTGTTTACATCAGATTCTTCTAGTGCCTGGTCTGTGTTATTGCATTGTTTGCATCAGATTCTTCTAGTGCCTGGCCTGTGTTATTGCATTGTTTGAATCAGATTCTTCTAGTGCATGGCATGTGTTATTGTATTGTTTGCATCAGATTCTCCTAGTGCCTGACCTGTGTTATTGCATTGTTTACATCAGATTCTTCCAGTGCCTGACCTGTGTTAGTGCATTGTTTGCATCAGATTCTTCTAGTGCCTGGTCTGTGTTATTGCATTGTTTGCATCAGATTCTTCTAGTGCCTGTTGTGTGTTATTACATTGTTTGCATCAAATTCTCCTGGTGCCTGGCCCGTGTTATTACATTGTTTGCATCAGATTCTTCTAGTGCCTGGCCTGTGTTGTTGCATTGTTTGCATCAGATTCTTCTAGTGCCTGGGCGGTGTTATTGCATTGTTTGTATCTAATTCTTCTAGTGCCTGTTCTGTGTTATTACATTGTTTGCATCAGATTCTTCTAGTGCCTGGCCTGTGTTATTGCATTGTTTGCATCAGATTCTTCTAGTGCCTGGCCTGTGTTATTGCATTGTTCGCATCACATTCTCATAGTGATTGGCCAGGGTTTTTGCATTGTTTTCATCAGATTCTCTTGGTGCCTGGCCCGTGTTATTGCATTGTTTGCATCTAGTGCACGGCCTGTGTTATTGCATTGTTTGCATCAATCCTACTGCCTGCCCTGTGTTATTGCATTGTTTACGTCTAGTGCCCGGCCTGTTGTATTGCATTGTTTGCATTAGATTCTTCTAGTGCCTGGTCTGTGTTATTGCATTGTTTGCATCAGATTCTCTTGGTGCCTGGCCCGTGTTATTGCATTGTTTTTGTCAGATTCTCCTACTGCTTGGCCTGTGTTATTGCATTATTTACTTCAATCCAAGAGCCTGGTCCGTGTTATTGCATTGGTTGCATCAGATTCTTCTAGTACCTGATCTGTGTTATTGCACTGTTTGCATCAGATTCTCATAGTGCTTGATCTGTGTTATTGCATTGTTTGCATTAGATTCTCTTGGTGCCTGGCCCGTGTTATTCTATTGTTTGCATCAGATTCTCTTGGTGCCTGGCCCGTGTTATTCCATTGTTTGCATCAGATTCCCTTGGTGCCTGGCCCATGTTATTGCATTGTTTTTGTCAGATTCTCCTACTGCTTGGCCCGTGTTAGTGCATTATTTGCTTCAACCCTAGTGCCTAGCCCCTGTTATTGTAATGTTTGCATCAGATTCTCTTGGTGCCTGGCCTCTGTTATTGCATTGTTTACACCAGATTCTTCTGGTGCCTGGTGTGTGTTATTGCATTGTTTGCATCAATTCTGGTGCCTGGCCTGTTTTATTGCATTATTTGCTTCAATCCAAGTGCCTGACCTGTGTTATTGCATTGTTTACATCAGATTCTTCCAGTGACTGGCCTGTGTTATTGCATTGTTTGCATCAGATTCTTCTAGTGCCTGGTCTGTGTTATTGCATTGTTTGCATCAGATTCTCCTAGTGCCTGGCCTGTGTTATTGCATTGTTTGCATCAGATTCTTCTAGTGCCTGTTCTGTGTTATTACATTGTTTGCTTCAAATTCTCCTGGTGCCTGGCCCGTGTTATTACATTGTTTGCATCATATTCTTCTAGTGCCTGGCCTGTGTTGTTGCATTGTTTGCATCAGATTCTTCTAGTGCCTGGGCCGTGTTATTGCATTGTTTGCATCAGATTCTTCTAGTGCCTGTTCTGTGTTATTGCATTGTTTGCATCAGATTCTTCTAGTGCCTGGCCTGTGTTATTTCATTGTTTGCATCAGATTCTTCTAGTGCCTGGCCCGTGTTATTGCATTGTTTGTGTCAGATTCTCCTACTGCTTGGCCAGTGTTATTGCATTATTTACTTCAATCCAAGAGCCTGGTCCGTGTTATTGCATTGTTTGCATCAGATTCTCCTAGTACCTGATCTGTGTTATTGCACTGTTTGCATCAGATTCTCATTGTGCTTGACCTGTGTTATTGCATTGTTTGCATTAGATTCTCTTGGTGCCTGGCCCGTGTTATTCCATTGTTTGCATCAGATTCTCTTGATGCCTGGCCCATGTTAATCCATTGTTTGCATCAGATTCTCTTGGTGCCTGGCCCGTGTTATTGCATTGTTTTTGTCAGATTCTCCTACTGCTTGGCCTGTGTTATTGCATTGTTTTTTTTTAACTTTATTTTGAGATTGTGTGTAATACAAAAAGATAGAAAGCACAGAGCAAAGCGCCTACATCCATGACATCAAGAGCAATCATTATATGACAGTATTATAGTATCACATATAAGAAAACACATCAGCGTGTTATTGCATTGTTTGTGTCAGATTTTCCTAGTGCTTGGCCCGTGTTATTGCATTGTTTGCATCAGATTCTCCTAGTGCCTGGCCTGTGATATTTCATTGTGTCCACTAGATTCTTCTAGTCCCTTTCCCATGTTTTTGCAGTATTTGCTTCAACCTTAGTGCCTGGCCCATGTTATTGCATTGTTTGCATCAGATTCTCCTAGTACCTGGTCTGTGTTATTGCACTGTTTGCACCAGATTGTCATAGTTCCTGTTCAGTTTTATTGCATTGTTTGCATCAGATTCTCCCAGTGCCTGGCCTGTGTAAGCGCATTGTTTGCATCAGATTCTTCTAGTGCCTGGTCTGTGTTATTGCATTGTTTGCATCAGATTCTCCCAGTGCCTGGCCTGTGTTATTGCATTGTTTACATCAGATTCTTCTAGTGCCTGGTCTGTGTTATTGCATTGTTTGCATCAGATTCTTCTAGTGCCTGGCCTGTGTTATTGCATTGTTTGAATCAGATTCTTCTAGTGCATGGCATGTGTTATTGTATTGTTTGCATCAGATTCTCCTAGTGCCTGACCTGTGTTATTGCATTGTTTACATCAGATTCTTCCAGTGCCTGACCTGTGTTAGTGCATTGTTTGCATCAGATTCTTCTAGTGCCTGGTCTGTGTTATTGCATTGTTTGCATCAGATTCTTCTAGTGCCTGTTCTGTGTTATTACATTGTTTGCATCAGATTCTTCTAGTGCCTGTTCTGTGTTATTACATTGTTTGCATCAAATTCTCCTGGTGCCTGGCCCGTGTTATTACATTGTTTGCATCAGATTCTTCTAGTGCCTGGCCTGTGTTGTTGCATTGTTTGCATCAGATTCTTCCAGTGCCTGACCTGTGTTAGTGCATTTTTTGAATCAGATTCTTCTAGTGCCTGGTCTGTGTTATTGCATTGTTTGCATCAGATTCTTCTAGTGCCTGTTCTGTGTTATTACATTGTTTGCATCAGATTCTTCTAGTGCCTGTTCTGTGTTATTACATTGTTTGCATCAAATTCTCCTGGTGCCTGGCCCGTGTTATTACATTGTTTGCATCAGATTCTTCTAGTGCCTGGCCTGTGTTGTTGCATTGTTTGCATCAGATTCTTCTAGTGCCTGGGCGGTGTTATTGCATTGTTTGTATCTAATTCTTCTAGTGCCTGTTCTGTGTTATTACATTGTTTGCATCAGATTCTTCTAGTGCCTGGCCTGTGTTATTGCATTGTTTGCATCAGATTCTTCTAGTGCCTGGCCTGTGTTATTGCATTGTTCGCATCAGATTCTCATAGTGATTGGCCAGGGTTATTGCATTGTTTTCATCAGATTCTCTTGGTGCCTGGCCCGTGTTATTGCATTGTTTGCATCTAGTGCACGGCCTGTGTTATTGCATTGTTTGCATCAATCCTACTGCCTGCCCTGTGTTATTGCATTGTTTACGTCTAGTGCCCGGCCTGTTGTATTGCATTGTTTGCATTAGATTCTTCTAGTGCCTGGTCTGTGTTATTGCATTGTTTGCGTCAGGTTGTCACAATGCCGGGCCTGTGTTATTGCATTGTTTGCCTCACGTGTTTCTAGTACCTGGTCTGTTATTGCATTATATGTGCTGCTTTTGGTATGTTATTATTCTAATAGTTGCAGCTTTTCTAACAAACATGGTACCTTTTATCCCAATCAAGTGCATCTGACTGCAAGGACACTGCTCTCTTCCTGCAGTGATGTGTGGCCCTTTAGGCTCCGAGTGAATTTTCCCGATTCATGCCCTTATATAGGTACGATTCACACGGCCCTTACATAGGCATAGAAATCAAGTCCTTATTTAGACGTATCCCATGCAGACCAAATACAGGCATTGCTACTTCCACCCGTACCAAATGTCACGACAATTTCTTGGAAAATCGGCTTAAGCTGTTAGGGAACTTCCCCTTGCTCGAAAATTGATTTGTCCAAGAACTCATGTACTTTGCAAAGAACAACTATTCCCTAGGGGTTCTTTCCTGATGTTATTATGCCCGACTTTAGGTCAAACTATGGCATTACTAGACATCTTCAAGGTATAAATATACCTCCACTTGCTCTAGCAAGACACGGTGTTTCGG
This sequence comes from Lissotriton vulgaris, assembly GCF_964263255.1. NCBI lineage: Eukaryota > Metazoa > Chordata > Amphibia > Caudata > Salamandridae > Lissotriton > Lissotriton vulgaris. Next base: position 780,085 of record NW_028251847.1, on the reverse strand, counting down.
AGCAGTTCGACTATCTACTTGCCCGACGGAGCTCGCTACAGCAAGTGCCGCAGGAAGACGACCCTCCAGCTGACGCATTGATCAGGAAGCTGTCTCTTCTCCTGCCGAGAATCCAGCTCCAGTGTTACCAAGCTCCCCTTGCAGGGTGTTGGGAAATCGAGTCCCAAGACAGAGATACCAGACCTCCTTTATTCTAACTAAGGTATGGAGCTGATTAGAACCTAGAGAATTCTTTGATAGATTCTTGGCAAAGAAATCTAAACCTATTCTACACAATACTTACTTCTTCCCTCGTACTAGACTTAGGTTAGGTACATCGGGGTAGGGGTATTCTAGAAGCACCAGTTGAGTATTTTAGCCTGTGTATTTATGTATGTATTTGTATATGGGTTAGAAACCATACAATGCTCTTACAGTATTATTTTATAATACTATTCTCGATGTACGCATTATACTTTGCAGTATGTTTAACGATTGTAGCAATTTACTTTTCTTGTATGAGAAAGAAAACTGTTCAATAAACCTTTTTATTGAAAACGCCTGTCTCTCTTTTTCTCAACAAACTCTGTTGAAACGAAGCATGCACGATTGACTGAGTGAAATACTTATCTATTGTTTCCACGACTCTAGAGATATATTTCTTATTCTTGGGAAACAAAGTTGTCATGTTTATGCGGTTGTCAGAAACTAATCCCTTCTTGTGAATTTGAGAAAGTTTCTAGTGACCTCTGAGCTAGCTGGCACTCACTATGAAGTTTAATATATTCGATAGAGACTAAGTCGACCTCAGTCCTACATCTAATCTATAGGATATATGATTCCAATGCGCAGAGCCTATTGGGAATATAGGAACTACTCTACCTGGCACCCAATATTTGGTAAGGCACTAATTTAACGCTAGATACTAAAGTAACTCAGTTGTACTTTTTTCAGAGACTCCTTTTTCCGTAAAATACTCCAATAGACGTCTGGAGTGGGTAAAAGGATACAATATTCGCCATAACGGAGTAGTACGAAAAAATCATATGTATTAGTTTTTGGCTTGTTCAATGTTGAAGGATACAGTGTTCCAAAATATTGTGCACCGTATCTTTGTTTCCTTGAAACTTGCTCTGCAAACTTTCAATCAACAAAAATGTCGGTTAACGGCGACAACACCGCTACCGGTGGAGCTGCAGTAAAGCCAGCAGCTTTTGACGTAACAGGCTTTAATGAAGCCGACGATGATGCTATAATCATCCCAGAAAATGTAAGGAAAGCCATCACTATAAAACTTATAACAAATGGCCTATCATCAAGAGGTGGTAGGGTCATTTTTGTAATTGAGGCATACGAATATCGTCAGACAGAGGTATTCTATTCATGGATGATCTTCCCTGAAGCAATCCAGTATCACATGTGTTTCACTTCTACAAAGAAGAGGAACCTCCAACAGAATACGTTCCTTTCGATGATATTGAAATTCATGTAACTTACCAAGAGCATGCGCTCTGGTTTAAAGGCGCCCTAAAACATATAAATCACATTACCAGGCTCGGTCCACTAGGTAGACCAGGAGCAACATGGCCGGTATTATCCAGCTATACACCACATCCTGCCGTTGAGGAAATGTCAGGTGCACAACTATTAGTTCAACTAAAAGAACTAATCAAAATCCATAGACAATTGGTTCAATATGTCATGCAGACTCTAACAGTCCAACCTCCTATAAGGATTCCTCAACACACCCCTCACCAGGGGAACACACAAAAAATTACACCACAGACTATACAATCACTCATTGGTAAATTACCTGCAAAAAGGGAACAAATTCCATTCTAGATAGCTCAAAAGATTACTCAAATAGAGGTGGTATTTCCTGATAGTGGAGGAGTGTGGCTCACTGATTAGCGCGGCAGACCCTGATGCAGAGGTCTGGCCCGGGACCAGGGTTCAATTCCCGACACGGCAGGGTCTGAGCTCAAAATGTCCACGGACTCGATAATTCTTGCCTCGGTGCCTATTCTAATCATGGGGTCCCACGCTGCAACTCTGGGCAATAGTTGCTTAATCTCCACTACAAAAACAACAAGTGATGGACTGAATGTGGATCAATGTCACACACTCCCCCAGTCAAAAGATCTGGGCCCAAATCCATTGTTTCTTTGCACTCCACACCACCCTGGGTTATACAATGGCGATATGCAAATCAGCTCTGACCCTGTTGCCCCATGGGAACAGTCCAATCCGAACTACAAAAGCCATGTCCTTCCCAGAACGGAATCAAGCATCCGAGGACCGGACCGGTTTCGAGGTAACACCTCTCATCAGCCCGGCTAGCTTGACTCCAAGTGGTGTGGAGTGCCTGGGACCCACGTCTGGGCATCCCCAGCACACTTAGGGCGGCAATTGCAAAAACAACAAGTGATGGACTGAATGTGGATCAATGTCACACACTCCCCCAGTCAAAAGATCTGGGCCCAAATCCATCGTTTTTTTGCACTCCACACCACCCTGGGTTAGACAATGGCGATATGCAAATCAGCTCTGACCCTGTTGCCCCATGGGAACAGTCCAGTCCGAACTACAAAAGCCATGTCCTTCCCAAAACGGAATCAAGCATCCGAGGACCGGACCGGTTTCGAGGTAACACCTCTCATCAGCCCGGCTAGCTTGACTCCAAGTGGTGTGGAGTGCCTGGGACCCACGTCTGGGAATCCCCAGCGCACTTAGGGCGGCAATTGCAAAAACAACAATTGATGGACTGAATGTGGATCAATGTCACACACTCCCCCAGTCAAAAGATCTGGGCCCAAATCCATCGTTTTTTTTGCACTCCACACCACCCTGGGTTAGACAATGGCGATATGCAAATCAGCTCTGACAATGATCTACATTCTGTCCATCAAATTGTTTTTTGTAATTTTCTCCCTGAGTGTACTGGGGTAGCTCAGACGTGGGTCCCAGAGCCTCCACACCACTGGAGTCAAGCTAGCCGGGCTGATGAGAGGTGTTACCTCGAAACCGGTCCGGTCCTCGGATGCTTGATTCCGGTCTGGGAAAGATATGGCTGTGTAGTTCGGACTGGACGGTTCCCATGGGGCACAGGGTCAGAGCTGATTTGCATAAAGCCATTATCTGACCCAGGGTGGTGTGGAGTGCAAAAAACGATGGATTTAGGCCCAGATCATTGTACTGGGGTGAATGTAAGACATTGATCTACATTCTGTCCATCAAATTGTTTTTTGTAATAATCTCCACTACGGCGGCCCACCCGCTGCGGGATGCCTGGCTTTCACCCTGGGGATGCCCAGTAGGGGTTATCTCACAGGGAAAAGCCAGGACGGGTTCTCAAGGCAAGCGCCTTGATGCCTTCGGGTGATACGTGCGCTATATAAGTCGCAATGCATACATACATACATACATAGTACACCTCATGAGAAACACAGAATTCTAACAATATGTTTACCAATGGGGATCGCACCACACCTGGAGGACTGTGACACTTGGGGTACAGTCTTTGCTGCAATCTACACTAAACAAATGGTGTTTCCGTCTATGGCGGTAATACCAGACGTCCTGAAACAGAATCAAAATGAATACGGGACAGACCCTGCTTTAAATTTAGGTATGAAATTACCCAAAGATTTCAAACAGGTCTCAACAATAATATTAGCTAATATTAAAGCTGAAGCAGCATCCGTGGCAATCCGCCAAAAGTTAAGGGAATTTGATGTAAAAGAGCAACCACAAGAACTGGCCAGAATAATTGAAAAATCCTATGAAGAACTAGGTAGAGACAGTTTGGGTGGTAAACCAGTGAAACCCCAACTGACAAAGTCCTGGAAAGCATGGGCGAATTTTGCGAATCTGGCGTTCGCGAATTTGCGTATTCGCGAATTCGCAATCCGCAAAATCCGCGAACTCTCGTGAATTTGCGGATTTTTTTTTGTGTTCGCAAGGGTTTCTGCCAGTTCGCAAGGGTTTTGTACCAGTTCACAATTGCGAACTTACTTGTCAGCTAGCATCGGTCGCGACTATGTTGTTTCTATGTCTGGTTCATCATCACAGGTTCACAGCAGCACCCTCTGTTTCACCAGTGCCACCCTCTGGTTCACCCATGATGCCACCCTCTGGTACATCACTGCCACCTGTAGAATATGGGGGGGGGAAAGCAAGCACGCCTGCCCTGCTTCAACTGACATGAATTAATTTGGGGTTGATTTATTAATGTGTCACTGAATTTAAACTTCCAGTCTGGCACCTGCTTCCTTATCTGTAATTTGCTTTCTGTTACAGTGCAATTTTTTTCCCCAGGACCTTTGTGGCCTACTTTTAGCTATTCTATGAGCCTGCTGTGAGGGTCAGAGCAGGGTCATAGAATAGTTGCAAGTAGGCAACTGAACTCTGACCCTCACAGCAGGCTCATAGAATAGCTATTCGTGCGAATAAGCGCTTTGTTTTTTTGTGGCATGTTAGTTCGCAAGGTTTTGTGCGTTTTAGCGAGCCGCTTGTAGCGCAACGGTGCAAAGTTACCCTCATGGTCGTTCACGGGCGCGGCCATCTTGTTTGCATGACTTATTTCCGTTTCCGAGCGCGATGTGTAATTTCGCAAAGTGTGCGGCTCGCTAGTACAATTTCGCGTGTGATCGTGAGGAAAATCTCGCGCGAACTTACCCACGTGGTCGTGAACGGGCGCGGCCATCTTGTTTCTCATTCATTGCTATGGTTCTGGGCATGCTTTCTGTATCCTCTATGAATCTCTGCCATCCTTTGCTTGTTTGAAGTTTTTTTTAATCTATTTTACTTATTATCTATCCCTCTATTTTTCTAGCTCTATATTTTTGTGTTTTCTGCTACTTTTGGTTAATTTTAAACTACTTTTTTAAACTCTTTTCTTTTCTTCTTCCCTATTCTATTTCTTCTTTATTATTTAGCTTCATTTCTGCCCAGACCATGGTAAAGGGAGCCGGGAAGCATCCTGAGAAGGGGAAGGGTCTCGCACCCCGTGCCCGCACCCCGTGCCCGCACCCCGTGCGGGCGTTTGAGGGGGGAGCAGGTCACAGCCCGGGAGACATTCAGCGTGGAGAAGGTGGCCGCACTAGTTTTTTATGTTCAGCGCCGCCTCCCCAGGACCATCATGGCAGGCGGCAAGATCGCTAGCGGGTACGGGATCCGGGAGCGGCGGAAGCGGTGGGAGAAGGTGTGCTGGGCCATGTACCAACACTCTCGGGTCCGGCGCACCTACAACCAGGCCACCCACCGTTGGACGGATCTCCTGGACGAGGAACGCGATCTGCTCGACCTGCTCGGCCTTGAGATCCCCGGGCTTGGTGAGTAGTAGTAGCTATTTCTTTACTACGCTGTTTTCTCCTGCTCAGTGTGTTATTATCTTGCAAATTTTTGTTTTTTACCCAGAGCAATAATGCTGCTGATTACATTGTAGGTAAATTATATTTCAAAATCTTCTGTGCATTTCAGGTGCACTGCTCTCCTTCTCAGTAGCGCTGCTACTATGCTTATTTGTTTTCGATTTTGTGTTCATTTCATTGGCCTGTGAAATTATGCATGAGTGTAGTTTAAAGAACTGCGTAATGCTAGACAGTAGGGGTCAGATTTTTTAATTACCGGCGCATCCCTGCAAAGTAGCTCACTTTGCCACTGGATTCAAGCAAGCTGGGCTGAAGACGGCTGTAATGCCAGAAACCGGTCCTTGGAAGCTTGTTTCCGGTCCAGGGAAGGCATGGCTTGGCAGTTTGGGCTGGACTGTTCCCATGAGGCACAGGGTCAGACTGATTTGCATATAGCCATGTCTGAACTGGGGTGGCAGAGTGGGCTAAAGAACGGTGATGGATCAAACCCAGATCTTTTGACTGGGTGTGAGTGTGTAGGAAGGTGGATATCTGACTATGGTTACCCCCAAACTTTTTGCCTGGTGTTTAGCTGGTTTTTGACTTAGTTGGCCTGGGATCCTGCTATTCAGGGCCCCAGGCTGATTGCTCTCTCCTTAAAATGGACTCCATGTACCTTAGGTGCATAACACAATTGGAATTGGTTCACCTTATAGGCCCCTGTAACAGTGTACCATAGGTGCCCAGGGCATAGGTGTATCCAAGGCCTACCAGGGGCTGCAGCACGTATTGTGCCACCCCTGGCCTGGCCTCCATCTTTGACACAACTGGCTGATCACTCAGCTGGGGTAAGTCGGTGTAACCACCTCTTACTTAGGTACAGTATGTCTGTGCCTAACCCTAAACTGGACACATATGTTCCTATCAGCCACTCCTATGGAAGGCCTCATCAATCCTGGAGGCAGAGTGCTTGGAAATATGTGAGATGGTGCTCTGGCATGAGCTGAGCCTGTCTGCAGCTGTCGGGAACAACTCCCTAAGCTGTTCCGGGATATTGCCATACCATATACTCTTAAGTGGATTATAATCCTCGCGGTTAAATGCTATCTTTGGTTTGGCTTTATCAAAACATGTCGAGTAAGGTGTCATACGAATTGGAATACTATCCCCTCGCCAATTCTGGCGACGGGGATAGCATTCCACCCTTCTAGAGGGACACGACATGTGTGTAGCCTTAACCCCGGTTAAAGTTAAACAGAGCCTCAGCTTCACAAAATGGACGCTGCCACCACAGACACAAGTCTGGCCTCCTGCTGCTGACCGAAACTCGGCAGATGGTGGCCTGGACAAAGGGTTTCCTGCCTTGGGAGGTGCGAGCACCACCCCAGACAGGATTTTGTGTATTAGGTAGGACAGGGCTGAAAAGAATCAGACATGCCCGGGGCACACAAGGTGTCCCCGTGCATAGGCCAGTCCAAACCGGTTCTGGGGCCTTCCAGCCCCAGTCCTGGCGCGGAGCTGGACAAAGGAAAGGGGGTGTAACCGCCCCCCTTCCTGGTTCCTCCCAGAGGAGGGACCTAGTAGGTGATCCACCCCCAGTTTGGGAATAAGAGGGGGAGCAGTGCCATTGCACAGCAGATCATCCCGAAATCAACTTAAAACTAAGAAGAAGACTGGACTTCGACATTCTGCTGCACAGAAGACTGAAGAAGAATCTCCCTTGTGGCCAAGGAGTGACCACCCTGTGAACACAGGTACCAACCAGCGACTCGACGCCTGCTTTGCCGCCGCCTCCCGCCGGAGACCGAGCCCAGAGCCCGACAAGAACCAGACTCCCAGACCTCTCAGAGCCCGATCCACAGTCCCTGCGAAGAAGGGACCCGTGGAGGCACCGAGTGACGTGGGACCGGACCTCTTGGAAGACACTCGACAAGCTGACTGCGCAGCTTCTGAGGTATCCTCGACGTTGTGCTTTGGGGATTGAGAACCCCCACCACCGAGCAGCCCTTGCACCGAAGATCAGCCCTCCAGCATCTCCACGATCTGCGTGGGGCCCTTTTGCATTGTGCCACTCGACGCGCCATCCCGGCCACTAGCCACGCGGCCAGCGGCCATCTTGGCGACGAACCCGAAGATTTAAACAGCTGGTCTGGTTGCTCCAGACCTACCCAAGCTCCTGTGAAAAGGAGCACCCGCTCTGACCTTGCTGGTCCGAGTGAACAGCATCTTTCAACTTCTGCGTGGCTTGCATTTGCCAAGGCCTGTTTGCTCCGATCAGGTCGCCGACACCGCCAACAGCGAGAAGCCTACGTGGGACAGCTCGTGACCGACTCCTGGACGTCCTCGACCCCGGGTATCCACGTGGCTGCAGAAAGAAGCTACCCGACAACGCCTGTTTGCACCCGACATCGCCTGGTTCCAATCTGGTTCCACGGTAGTCACTGGCTAGTGACTTTGAACACTGTCCCCTCTGCTTTCAGGTCTTCAACTCTTCTGATCCACCCTTGGATCCACCGGAACTCTTCTCATCGAGCCGCCTGCAGCATCTTCAGCTCCAAGCACCATCGACCAGCGTGACGAAACCCGACACATCTTCGACCCTGTGCACCCGCTTCCTGTGGGTGAGGTAACTCAGCTCCGCCGGTGCTCCTGCACTGGTACACATCCCAAGGGCCTGTGTTTTAAGTTTCAGCTCCGTAGGTCACTCGGAAGGTTCCTAACTTTCTAACTTTGTGCTTTTTACGCACCATAGACTTTGTATTGAGAAGTGCGTGCACTTTGAACACTGCACCCGAGTCCCGTGGGCCTTTCCCGACTTAGTTAACGCCAGTCTCGAATAGCTCCAGCGATTCCCAAGGCCCTAGGCCTCTTCACTTTCCTCTAGGTATCTCTTATACCACTTTCTTAGTATATGGTTTAGGTGACCCCTAGGGCTCATCCATATTGTGCAACTTTTGTGTATTTTAAACTGTCTTGTGATTTAACGCTTGTGCTTCTGTGCTCATAAAGAGTCCAGGGGATTTTAATAGTTAATAAATCAATATATATTTTCAATATATATCTGTGTGGTGTCCCTTTCATTTGGTATTCAAGGGGGTTGTGTATGGTATAACAGCTGGCTTCACATGCCTTTCAGAGTTTAGCCTAAGACTGCTTTGTCCACGTTACCACTAGGATAACTGGTCTACAAGGTTGAATTACAACCATCATCATAAGGGTTGCTTGGCATGGTACAAAGTGATCACTAGAATTAGTGAGCATTATATACCAGGCCAACTTCTCACATTGGTGAGCAGCGGATTGGGATCTGAGCTTGCTGTTGTTTTACCATTACAATCTTTGAGATTATCATTTGAAAGATCATACAGGTACCTGCTAGGTACATATAAAACAAGACTAGTATACATAAGTTCTACTGAACTTAGTTGTTGTAGAGCAAAGGGAGTAGCACACCCTAGCTACAACTACTAGATAGGTTTAGTAGGTAAACACCAGTGTAGGTAGATTGCAACACATCCACCCACACTAGAGCAATGTCTGGAGCAGAGGGGTCCAGTGGACTTACTCCTGTTGAGAGTGACCCTCCAAGGGCACCATCCAAATTTGCTATTTTTCCCTTTAAGGAATTAAGACAGCTTTGTGTCTTAAGGGGTCTGAAGACAGGGCCTTCCCCTACTACAGACCACCTAAGAGAGCTCTTGGATCAGTCTGAGGCTCTAAAGACCTCTAAAGCAAACCCCACAGGGGATGCTGAAGGAGGCCATCCTTCAGAGGATGACACTGTAGACACCCCTGCCCCTATCATCCTGGTAGATGAGGAAGCCTCCACCACTGGAGCTCCTCAGGTAGATGTAGAGGAAGAAGAAGAGGAGAAGGAGGTGGAAAGCAGTGAGTCAGATGATGACAGAGATAGTCAGGTGCTGGTCAGTAGACTGAACCAGGCTAACTTAAGTCAACTTGGGAATGAATCAGGTAACAACCCATTCAGACCCCCAGGTGGACTTAACCAGGGCCATAGGAGGAGGAGGCATCACTCAGGTGAATCCAATACCTCCCATGTCTCTAGAGGCTCTCATGGTCACTCCAGAAAGGAGATGACTAGCCCTCAGAGAAGGGAACATGAGGCCAAGATGAGAGAGGCTGAGCTTAGGATCCAGAGGCAAGAGTTAGAGGTTGCCCTGGCCAAGGAGAAACTTGCTAGAGCAAGACAGCCTAGAGAGAGTGGATTAGGATCCACTGGTGGCAGCAATATCCAGAAGGATAAAGACAGGTCCTTTGATACAAGAAACCTGAGTAAGATTGTGCCCCCCTACAAAGCTGGGGATGATATCCACAAATGGATGACTGCACTTGAGAGAGCCTGCATGGTACAGCAGATCCCTCAGGAGCAGTGGGCAGCAATCTTGTGGCTCTCCTTTGAAGGTAGAGGCAGAGACAGACTCCTCACAGTTAGTGATGAGGATTCTAGAAACTACATGGTCCTGAAGAGTGCTCTGATTGATGGGTTAGGCTTAACCACTGAACAGTACAGGTTAATGTTCAGAGATACCCAGAAGACACAGACTCAGGACTGGTCTGAATTTGTTGAGTGTGCCACTAAGGCTCTGGAGGGCTGGTTGCTGGGAAGTAAGGTTACTGACTATACAGGATTGTATAATTTAATTATGAGAGAGCAAATCTTAAGTAATTGTCAAAATCAGCTTCTACATCAGCACCTGGTTGACTCTGATCTGACCTCCCCACAAGAATTGGGTAGGAGGGCAGACAAATGGGTCAGAACCAGGATCAGGCCTAAGAACCAGGGTGGTGACCAAAAGAAAGAGACTACCAAGCCTCAAGAGAAGGGTGGGGATAAAAGTAAGGAAAAGACTTCCCCAGGGCCCCAAAACTCCAAGAATGGGGGTGGGTCCCAAGACACTTCTACATCCCAGAAAAAGCCTTATTGTCATACCTGTAAACAGGTGGGGCATTACAAAACAGATAGCTGTTGTCCCAAGAATGGCAATAAGGAGAATATACCTCCTGGTAAGGCTCCAACACCTCCTGTCACTGTTAGCAGTGGTCCCCCAGGTGGTGGGAGCACCCCCAAGAATTTGGGTGGGTTTACTTTTGGAGGACAGGTGGACTCTGGCCTATCCAGGTCCCCTAACTCAGATACTCTTGTCTATGAGACTGGCATGGGGTTTGCCAATTTCACAGCTTGCCCAAACACTTTGAGCAAGTATAGACAGGAGCCCCTCATCAATGGTTTGAAAGTTGAGGCCTTCAGAGACACAGGGGCTAGCATCACCATGGTGGCTGAATGTCTAGTCCCCTCAAGGCAACTTTTACCTGATGCCAGATATCAGGTGACAAACATTGATGGCATAGAAACCAATCATCCCATGGCAGTAGTCAATCTTAGCTGGGGAGGTGTCACTGGCCCAAAGAGAGTGGCAGTGTCAGCAAACTTGCCTGTAGATTGCCTACTGGGTAATGATTTGGAAATCTCAGCCTGGGCTGAGGTTGAACAGCAAACCCATTCTAGAATGGTAAATCTCCATGGAAAGGTTAGTGGGGCTGTAATGGCTACAGCCCCAATTCAAGATGTCCTTCCTGAAAAGGTTGGGAGGGCTGAGCAAACCTCAGCCCCATCTTTAGATAACTTCCCTCCTGGAAAGAGTAGCAGGGCTGTACTGGTAACAGCCCATACCCAAACTGAGTCTCCTCCTGAAAAGGTTGGAGGGGCTGTGATGGCCACAGCCCAAACTCAAACAGATACATGGGTAGTGAAGCCTGAAATGATGGATCACTCCACCCAAACAGAGAGCATGGAGGAGGAAGAGAAATCTCCCCCTCACCAGACTTTAGGAAAGGATCAGCCTCCTCAGGGAACTGATCTTACCCCTGATGAAGGAACTGTCCCAGAGGTTGTTAGGCCTGGCCTGACAGAACCTCTGATGGCAGTGGACCCTTCTCAGGAGGGACTCAGTCTGGAGCAGGTAACCTGCCCCTCTCTACCTTGCCTTACTCAGCCCAGGGCTGCAGAGGACAAGAAGGACAGTGAGACCCAAAGGGCCCCCTGTCAAATAAAGCACCCCCATCAACAGATTAGGGGCACCGAAACTAGTAGCCCTAGTGAGGTGAAAACTTTAAAAACTCCTGAGGGATCCCCCTTAAAAGTAGTTAGGGACCTCCCCCAGATGGATATTGTTGGGCACAGCCAAACCTGGGACCAAAAGGCCCCAAACCTGACCTGTCCCTCCAGTAAGCCAAACAGAGGGACCCAGCCTCCAGCTTTAGGTAGCCAGAGGTTGACCCTGAGAGCACAGTGCAACTCAGTCAGAGAAAGAAAGGCACACATGGTGGAGAGTGATTGGAGGAAGCTGAGCCCTACAGAGGAAACTCACTTCAGTACTCCATCCCAACACCAGCCTTTGACTTTGCAAAGACACACCACAGGTAGAGATTCCCTATGGTGGAGACCCTCAGATGCCCTTAGGGTGAGGGATTGCTTAGTGGACCATGAGACAGGGGGTTACCAAGCCAGAGCTGGTACTTCCTTATATGGCCACTTAGGCAATATAGGCTTACCTGGTCAAGGATAGCCTTATCTCCTTTCGTTTGGGGGGGGGTTATGTAGGAAGGTGGATATCTGACTATGGTTACCCCCAAACTTTTTGCCTGGTGTTTAGCTGGTTTTTGACTTAGTTGGCCTGGGATCCTGCTATTCAGGGCCCCAGGCTGATTGCTCTCTCCTTAAAATGGACTCCATGTACCTTAGGTGCATAACACAATTGGAATTGGTTCACCTTATAGGCCCCTGTAACAGTGTACCATAGGTGCCCAGGGCATAGGTGTATCCAAGGCCTACCAGGGGCTGCAGCACGTATTGTGCCACCCCTGGCCTGGCCTCCATCTTTGACACAACTGGCTGATCACTCAGCTGGGGTAAGTCGGTGTAACCACCTCTTACTTAGGTACAGTATGTCTGTGCCTAACCCTAAACTGGACACATATGTTCCTATCAGCCACTCCTATGGAAGGCCTCATCAATCCTGGAGGCAGAGTGCTTGGAAATATGTGAGATGGTGCTCTGGCATGAGCTGAGCCTGTCTGCAGCTGTCGGGAACAACTCCCTAAGCTGTTCCGGGATATTGCCATACCATATACTCTTAAGTGGATTATAATCCTCGCGGTTAAATGCTATCTTTGGTTTGGCTTTATCAAAACATGTCGAGTAAGGTGTCATACGAATTGGAATACTATCCCCTCGCCAATTCTGGCGACGGGGATAGCATTCCACCCTTCTAGAGGGACACGACATGTGTGTAGCCTTAACCCCGGTTAAAGTTAAACAGAGCCTCAGCTTCACAAAATGGACGCTGCCACCACAGACACAAGTCTGGCCTCCTGCTGCTGACCGAAACTCGGCAGATGGTGGCCTGGACAAAGGGTTTCCTGCCTTGGGAGGTGCGAGCACCACCCCAGACAGGATTTTGTGTATTAGGTAGGACAGGGCTGAAAAGAATCAGACATGCCCGGGGCACACAAGGTGTCCCCGTGCATAGGCCAGTCCAAACCGGTTCTGGGGCCTTCCAGCCCCAGTCCTGGCGCGGAGCTGGACAAAGGAAAGGGGGTGTAACCGCCCCCCTTCCTGGTTCCTCCCAGAGGAGGGACCTAGTAGGTGATCCACCCCCAGTTTGGGAATAAGAGGGGGAGCAGTGCCATTGCACAGCAGATCATCCCGAAATCAACTTAAAACTAAGAAGAAGACTGGACTTCGACATTCTGCTGCACAGAAGACTGAAGAAGAATCTCCCTTGTGGCCAAGGAGTGACCACCCTGTGAACACAGGTACCAACCAGCGACTCGACGCCTGCTTTGCCGCCGCCTCCCGCCGGAGACCGAGCCCAGAGCCCGACAAGAACCAGACTCCCAGACCTCTCAGAGCCCGATCCACAGTCCCTGCGAAGAAGGGACCCGTGGAGGCACCGAGTGACGTGGGACCGGACCTCTTGGAAGACACTCGACAAGCTGACTGCGCAGCTTCTGAGGTATCCTCGACGTTGTGCTTTGGGGATTGAGAACCCCCACCACCGAGCAGCCCTTGCACCGAAGATCAGCCCTCCAGCATCTCCACGATCTGCGTGGGGCCCTTTTGCATTGTGCCACTCGACGCGCCATCCCGGCCACTAGCCACGCGGCCAGCGGCCATCTTGGCGACGAACCCGAAGATTTAAACAGCTGGTCTGGTTGCTCCAGACCTACCCAAGCTCCTGTGAAAAGGAGCACCCGCTCTGACCTTGCTGGTCCGAGTGAACAGCATCTTTCAACTTCTGCGTGGCTTGCATTTGCCAAGGCCTGTTTGCTCCGATCAGGTCGCCGACACCGCCAACAGCGAGAAGCCTACGTGGGACAGCTCGTGACCGACTCCTGGACGTCCTCGACCCCGGGTATCCACGTGGCTGCAGAAAGAAGCTACCCGACAACGCCTGTTTGCACCCGACATCGCCTGGTTCCAATCTGGTTCCACGGTAGTCACTGGCTAGTGACTTTGAACACTGTCCCCTCTGCTTTCAGGTCTTCAACTCTTCTGATCCACCCTTGGATCCACCGGAACTCTTCTCATCGAGCCGCCTGCAGCATCTTCAGCTCCAAGCACCATCGACCAGCGTGACGAAACCCGACACATCTTCGACCCTGTGCACCCGCTTCCTGTGGGTGAGGTAACTCAGCTCCGCCGGTGCTCCTGCACTGGTACACATCCCAAGGGCCTGTGTTTTAAGTTTCAGCTCCGTAGGTCACTCGGAAGGTTCCTAACTTTCTAACTTTGTGCTTTTTACGCACCATAGACTTTGTATTGAGAAGTGCGTGCACTTTGAACACTGCACCCGAGTCCCGTGGGCCTTTCCCGACTTAGTTAACGCCAGTCTCGAATAGCTCCAGCGATTCCCAAGGCCCTAGGCCTCTTCACTTTCCTCTAGGTATCTCTTATACCACTTTCTTAGTATATGGTTTAGGTGACCCCTAGGGCTCATCCATATTGTGCAACTTTTGTGTATTTTAAACTGTCTTGTGATTTAACGCTTGTGCTTCTGTGCTCATAAAGAGTCCAGGGGATTTTAATAGTTAATAAATCAATATATATTTTCAATATATATCTGTGTGGTGTCCCTTTCATTTGGTATTCAAGGGGGTTGTGTATGGTATAACAGCTGGCTTCACATGCCTTTCAGAGTTTAGCCTAAGACTGCTTTGTCCACGTTACCACTAGGATAACTGGTCTACAAGGTTGAATTACAACCATCATCATAAGGGTTGCTTGGCATGGTACAAAGTGATCACTAGAATTAGTGAGCATTATATACCAGGCCAACTTCTCACAGAGTGTTTGATTGGTTCAGATGCTCTGTCCATCACCACCCCCTTTTGTACCGCTTTTGGCCACCATAAGTGTGGCAGGGTATGCTCAGACGTGAGTCCCTTGCTCACTTTGATACTGGATTCAAGCAAGCTGGGCTGAAGACGGCTGTAATGCCAGAAACCGGTCCTTGGAAGCTTGTTTCCGGTCCAGGGAAGGCATGGCTTGGCAGTTCGGGCTGGACTGTTCCCATGAGGCACATGGTCAGACTGATTTGCATATAGACATGTCCGAGCTGGGGTGGCAGAGTGGGCTAAAGAACGGTGATGAATCAAACCCAGATCTTTTGACTGGGTGTGAGTGTTCGATTGGTTCAGATGCTCCGTCTATCACCACCCCCTTTTGTACCGCTTTTGGCCACCATAAGTGTGGCAGGGTATGCTCAGACGTGAGTCCCTTACTCACTTTGCCACTGGATTCAAGCAAGCTGGGCTGAAGACGGCTGTAATGCCAGAAACCGGTCCTTGGAAGCTTGTTTCCGGTCCAGGGAAAGCATGGCTTGGCAGTTCGGGCTGGACTGTTCCCATGAGGCACAGGGTCAGACTGATTTGCATATAGTCATGTCTGAACTGGGGTGGCAGAGTGGGCTAAAGAACGGTGATGGATCAAACCCAGATCTTTTGACTGGGTGTGAGTGTTTGATTGGTTCAGATGCTCCGTCCATCACCACCCCCTTTTGTACAGCTTTTGGCCACCATAAGTGTGGCAGGGTATGCTCAGACGTGAGTCCCTTGCTCACTTTGCCACTGGATTCAAGCAAGCTGGGCTGAAGACGGCTGTAATGCCAGAAACCGGTCCTTGGAAGCTTGTTTCCGGTCCAGGGAAGGCATGGCTTGGCAGTTCGGGCTGGACTGTTCCTATGAGGCAGAGGGTCACTGATTTGCATATAGCCATGTCTGAACTGGGGTGGCAGAGTGGGCTAAAGAACGGTGATGGATCAAACCCAGATCTTTTGACTGGGTGTGAGTGTTTGATTGGTTCAGATGCTCCGTCCATCACCACCCCCTTTTGTACCGCTTTTGGCCACCATAAGTGTGGCAGGGTATGCTCAGACGTGAGTCCCTTGCTCACTTTGCCACTGGATTCAAGCATGCTGGGCTGAAGACGGCTATAATGCCAGAAACCGGTCCTTGGAAGCTTGTTTCCGGTCCAGGGAAGGCATGGCTTGGCAGTTCGGGCTAGACTGTTCCCATGAGGCACAGGGTCAGACTGATTTGCATATAGCCATGTCTGAACTGGGGTGGCAGAGTGGGATAAAGAACGGTGATGGATCAAACCCAGATCTTTTGACTGGGTGTGAGTGTTTGATTGGTTCAGATGCTCCGTCCATCACCACCCCCTTTTGTACCGCTTTTGGCCACCATAAGTGTGGCAGGGTATGCTCAGACGTGAGTCCCTTGCTCACTTTGTTACTGGATTCAAGCAAGCTGGGCTGAAGACAGCTGTAATGCCAGAAACCGGTCCTTGGAAGCTTGTTTCCGGTCCAGGGAAGGCATGGCTTGGCAGTTCGGGCTGGACTGTTCCCATGAGGCACAGGGTCAGACTGATTTGCATATAGCCATGTCTGAACTGGGGTGGCAGAGTGGGCTAAAGAACGGTGATGGATCAAACCCAGATCTTTTGACTGGGTGTGAGTGTTTGATTGGTTCAGATGCTCCGTCCATCACCACCCCCTTTCGTACTGCTTTTGGCCACTATAAGTGTGGCAGGGTATGCTCAGACATGAGTCCCTTGCTCACTTTGCCACTGGATTCAAGCAAGCTGGGCTGAAGACGGCTGTAATGACAGAAACCGGTCCTTGGAAGCTTGTTTCCGGTCCAGGGAAGGCATGGCTTGGCAATTCGGGCTGGACTGTTCCCATGAGGCACAGGGTCAGACTGATTTGCATATAGCCATGTCTGAACTGGGGTGGCAGAGTGGGCTAAAGAACGGTGATGGATCAAACCCAGATCTTTTGACTGGGTGTGAGTGTTTGATTGGTTTAGATGCTCCGTCCATCACCACCCCCTTTTGTACCGCTTTTGGCCACCATAAGTATGGCTTGGTATGCTCAGACGTGAGTCCCTTGCTCACTTTGCCACTGGATTCAAGCAAGCTGGGCTGAAGTTGGCTTTAATGCCAGAAACCGGTCCTTGGAATCTTGCTTCCGGTCCAGGGAAGGCATGGCTTGGCAGTTCGGGCTGGACTGTTGGAGTTCTGGACTTTTTGGTTCCGTCCAGAGGTGTCAGGGAACAACACCCGAAGACCCCGGAGTTCCACCTGTCTTGGTGCACAAATAAACAGAAACACGGGCTTCTCGATGGTGGCGTCAAAGACCAAAGGTTTATTACTGCAGGGACACAGAAGTCACAGAAACTACGCATGGGCAGTATCTAGGAGCCTGTTCGATTTGTACAAAGAGGGCTGCTCCTTATATACTGAAAATTGGGCTTCGGGCAAATTCTTCACATGTTACTACATTCCCAAACCTTTGTGTCCTAAACAATAAATATTTGGCGTTGCACAGGAATCGTCGACAATATCTGATGACACAACATTACGAATGAGAGGTTCCCACTTTTCCATCATAATCTCATGTCAACTTTTCATTCAGGACCCGGACCGCCTCATCGTAAATTTCGTTACCTCCCCCTAATAAAGGCCCAGAAGGAAAGGAGCAGAGCCAGGTGCAGAAGATAGAAAAGCAGGATAAGAGATGTTTGTGGGTTGTAAATGGGCAAGGCTACCAGCTTCGGCCGCCTAATCGTGATCAGGCCAACGGACACGAGAACCAGTTCAGCAGGGCTGGCCTCGGGCAGAGGAGGCAGCCTTTGTCGAGTCATGCAGCTACAGCGTGTTCTGGTCTAAGGTGCACGTGTCACTAGAGAGGTGAATCTCCGGCTAAGGCTACGTGTCCTTAATTGAAATGAAGTGATCAGAGGTTATTGCGTATGTGAGGGCAAGAAACACAAAATGGCTGCCATGATCTAAGATGGATGCCATGGGTAGATCAGAAATGTGTCTGTTACAGGAGTACTCTTGCTCGTAGCGTAGCGAAAACACCAGGATATGCTAAATGGATCATTTGCGGTTCGCTGATACCAATATTATGTATTTCCGACAATATTGAAAACACGGGTTCAAATCGTCACGGAACCTCAGACCCTCCTTTTGCCCTTACATAGGCAATTACTCAGTCTATGTCAGAGTCTAATTCTATGCTCATCAGGTCAGTGACATGTTGTTGTATCATCATCCTTTCTCGCGCCTTTTCTCCAAACGCAGTTGGTTTTCTAAAACAGGTTGCAGCACAGAGACTACACAAAGCAGGACCACACTGGATAATCAGGCAGCATGAGAATAGGAATACTAAGATGACACCAATGACCATCAGAACCTTCCATCCCCACGCTGAGATCAGAGTCCAAAACCACTCCATGAAGGACCAGTTTCCCTTGTCTACGTGTATAGAGTCGGAAATCTTGTGTAGCTTAGAGATCGCCTCATAGACTGTTGGAGCATTATTGGGAATAAAGACACAGCAGCTCGATTGGATCATTCTGCATACCCCACCTCGATCTGCAAGTATTACGTCTAGAACCATACGGTTCTGCAACGTCATGAGTCTATCCGCCTGAAGCTCAGCTGTCAAATTGTTAAGGGCACCAGCAGTTTCGGTAATAGTAGATTCAACTACCCGTGTTAGCTGACGTATGTTTCTACTATTGGCCATAGGCCCCCAGAACGGAAGGAAACCTTTGAAGAAGTCTCCAGCTTCCTGACCAGCGGTATCTTCCTTGCTGAAGACACCTCTTGCTACTCTGGTCTTGTGATAATCAGATGAAGCAGTGTATGTTGGAGTTAATAATCGAGCAATATAACATGATCCTGAAAAGTCAGCAGGCAACCATGTATATGCCCTGTCTCGACAGATGAAGTAGGTACCCCTAGCAGTAAGAAAAGCAGGGGAAGAGTTAGACGGAAACACGTAAGTCTCTACGCACTCACTCCTCCCTAGCTGAGCTCTCGGATTTCTCCCATTTCCTTGCAAACAGACCTGACCCTGGTGAGGTACGACCCAGATTGGAGTTGAGCTTTTACGCTTGCTTTCTCCCAAACTAAGGCGATACTCTGAAGAATTCCAACTCAAATATACTCGCAATTCGTCTCTAGGGTAGGATGGTGTATTATTGACGTCCTTGATCATGTCAATAATTCCCTGGACTAAAGCTTTGTTGGCAGAGTTATATTTAGTGGAACGTGGTGGACGTGGAGGATAGGTTTCAAGGGCATAAGCAAAGATGGTTTGAAGGGACTGAAATGATCCATTATAGCTGAAAGGCAAAACCAGATAAGGAATACCTTTATCCATAGTGTGGGGTATCAAGCCACACACCCAGCAGTCTGTAGTGTTAACTACTAGTTGGTGTTGGTGTAAGAGCTGTACAAAAGTGTTATTGATGAATTCAGAGCGTCGAGCTTGCTCATGTTCAGGAAACGAGTGAAAAGAGTGTATGGAAGAAACAGTAGAAGTAGCAGGATCAAGGGGAGGTACTGTAGTTACTGGTACAAAAATCAAACCCATACCAAAGACGATTCCACCCACCAACGTTATCAAAACAATCAAAAATGTAATGGCACATTGTATCAAAAAGCATTTGCTGTGAAGAATTCTGTAAAGTCTGTTTCTGCGAACATAAATCACATTTTCTCGTTGCAGCGCAGGAAGCTCCATCTTCTACAATCCGCTCGCGACCACTGATGATGTGTGCGTAGATGAAAATGCCTCTATCAGCCCTGGGAGTTCCCAGAACCAACAGAAAGATCGACCTTGTGTCAGACCCCCGCAGATTCAACTAGGCACACAGCCACGACCCTACGGCTACCCAGACGGCAAGGCAATTTTAAAAAACAATAAAACAATAGCAAACTTCCTGGCTGAAGGCAAAAGTTCAAAATTTCAAAATATCACAATAGGCAGTTGCCTGCTTTATTTGTCCATATTAAGAGGTCGTAGGTTGTATCTTTGTTTTGCAGGAACTGTTTGATCGGCAAATAACGTATCACTAGTAGCTGTTGCAGTGTTCAGGTTCGCAGATGGCAGAGTTTTTTCTGATGCAGAGGACAAATGTTCAGAGTTCAAAGGAGTCTTTTCAGGAGGAGAGTCAGAGTTCGGAGTGTCGGTAATCAATTCGGCATCGCTGAAAGGGATGAACTTTGGCGTTTGTTCAAATTCGGAGGCACCAATTCACTTCTTCACCCAGTCGTCGTAAGGAAGTGGCAAAGGTACACGTTTGACATGAGACGCATGTACCCAGTGCTTGCGACCAGCTAGACGAACAGCGGTTCTTGTCGCAAGCAACACTTGGAAGGGGCCAACGAATCTTTGTTGAAGGTTCTTCGTCCTCGCGAAGTTTCTGACCACAACGTGGTCGCCGGGTTTCAGCTGATGCCCTGGACTCTCCGGAGGCTTTGGCAATGCATCGAAAACCTGTTGGTGAATAAGACTCAATTTAGCAGTCAAGTCGTAAAGGTAATCGATCAACATAGGATATTCCAGAGAACAAAACTCCTTTGGCCTAGGCACACCCCAAACATTTGCCGGGCGGCCAAAAACAATTTCGTAGGGACTAAGCCCTACTCTAGAATGTACAGTTGCTCTTGTTGATAACAAAGCCAAGGGTAGTGCGTCTGGCCAGGATAAACCCGTGGATGCCTGTATTTTAGCTAGTTTTAATTTGAGGGTGCCATTGTAACCCTCAACTAAACCAGCAGACTGGGGATGGTTTGCACTGTGGAACTTCTGTTTAATGCCCAAACCGACACACACACTCTGCATAACTTTCCCTATAAACTCACTTCCGTTATCTGACCATACAATCCGCGGCATTCCAAACCTAGGGAAATATTCTTTGAGAAGAATTTTGGCAGTTGATAGGGCAGTATTGTCCTTTAGTGGATATGCTTCGATCCATCTGGAAAATGCACAGACTACCACCAGGACGTATTTTAAATTATTACAGCGATCCATGTGTATGAAATCTAACTGAATCACTTCAAAGGGGCAGGAAGGAGGAGCGAAGTGACCAGCAGGAGTTGGGGTTCCCTTGCCAGGATTATGCATCAGGCATACCATACAATTTTTCACCACTCTCTCTGCACATTTACTGATCCCATCATTCTTCCAGACCGGAGCCAACATCTTACAGATTCCTTTAGTACTTATATGCGCTACTCCATGCACCATTGTCACCACTGCAAGCACATACGCATCAGGCAACATCCAACGCTGTTGCTCTGACAAATCAATCCAACACCCACTCGAATCCAACTTGCCCGTACTTTCTTTCCATGCGCGTTTTTCCTCTTCAGTTGCCTCTTTCTGAATCTCTTTCACACTTTCCACTGTATCCTCACACATTCCAGACTCGGAAATCCATCTTGCAGACGTAGCAACATACATTCTACTCATCATGTCTCTAGCTGTTTGTTTAGCGGTCTCATCAGCAAAAGCATTCCCACGACCAACATCATCCGTGATTGCTTTATGAGCACTGCACTTCACAATCGCAACTTCAGTCGGCAAGGTTAGAGATTCCAACAAGTCATTAACTAGCTGACCATGTTGAATCTTAGTCCCATGGGACGTAATGAAACCTCTTTCTTTCCACAAACGGCCAAAACTATGGGCCACACCAAACGCGTACTGACTATCTGTAAACACATTCACTCTCTTTCCCTTAGCTAAAACACACGCTCTTGTTAGAGCTATTAATTCTGCAGCTTGGGCAGAATTCTGACTCACTCTTGCAGTCTCCACAATCGTACTCAAAGTCGTTACCGCATAGGCAGCAGTCACATCACCATTCTCCAATTTAAAGCATGACCCATCAACATACAACGTGCCATCTAGATCTGACAACGGAGTGTCTTTTAAATCAATTCGTCCTTTTGTCTCTTCCTCGGTTCTAAAACAACAATCATGGGGCTCGGAATCACTCGACTCTTGATTAGTCGGCAACAATGTTGCTGGATTCAATACATTGCATCTTTTAATCTGAATATGACTTGCTAGCAGTGTCAGCTCGTAGCCAGATAATCTCGCACTGGTAAGGTGTTGTGTCTTGGTTCGGTTCATGAGTGTATCCACTGCATGAGGAACCATGACCTCTAGCATGTTGTTCATCACCAATCCAGCAGATTGTCGGATGGAAGCCGCAGCTGCCGCTGTAGCTCTCAAACAACTAGGTAATGCTCTGGCTACCGGATCTAATGTTGATGAAAAATACGCGCAAGGGCGTTGTTTATCACCAAATTTCTGTGTCAGAACACTCAACGCGCAACCTTCTCTCCCGTGAACATAGAGCGTGAATGGCTTACTGTAATCAGGTGTGCCCAATACAGGAGCTGAACACAATGCTTTTCGTAACTCAGAAAAACTCTCCTGACATTCATCAGACCATGGCACCGTACTCGGAACATTTTTCCCAGTCAACGCTACCAACGGTTTTGCTAAAAGAGAAAAATTTGGGATCCACTGCCTACAGTAAGAGGTAATACCTAAAAAGGCACGCACTTCTCTCTGCGTGCGAGGAACACTCATCTGCGTAATTGCTTTTATTCTCTCTGGGGTCAACTTCCTTCCCTCCTTTGACAAGAGATGACCTAGGTAGGTCACTTCTTGGCAGCAGTATTGCATTTTCGAAGGTGACACCTTATGATTCAAATTGGACAAATGATGCAATAACGAAATCGTAGTTGCTTTGCAAGTTTCCTTGTCATCGGCAGCCACTAGAAGATCGTCTACATACTGCACTAGAGCCGAACCTTGAGGAAGTACAAAAGAATCTAACTGACTTTTTAATGCCTGACTGTATATAGATGGACTCTCACAATAGCCTTGTGGAGCGCGTTTGAACCTGAAGCTTCGACCTCCTAGACAGAAGCCGAAAATATCTCTGCTTTCTTCGGCTATCGGAATGCTGAAAAAGGCATTCTTCAAGTCGATGACTGAAAACCATGTGGCTGTAGCAGGAATCAATGTTAACAAGGCAGTAATGTCTGGAACCACAGGAAACTCCGGGACCACAATCTTATTAACTTCTCTTAGGTCAATGACAAACTTATACACTGGAGGCTTTGTAGGATCAGTTTGTTTCAAAATCGGTAATACAGGACTGTTACAGACATTTCCTCTAGTTTCTTCAACTACACCCTTCTTAATCAAATCTTGTACAATCAATAAAAGTGCACGTTCACCTTCACTAGATATTTTGTATTGAGGAATTCGTGGAAATTTTACATTTGCTTTCAAAGTGACTACATATGGTGGTATTTCCAAAAGGCCTACATCATTAGGACCAGTCGCCCAAAGAGTATCAGGGAGTGAACGCAGCTCTGGCGGGAGTGCATCCATTGACAAGTACATCGGAGAGGTGATTCTTTTGCCCAATGTAAGCTGTACTCCTTCCGGAGAACAGTACAGTGTCGCATATAGTCGTTTTAACAAGTCTAAACCAAGCAGATTTTCATTACAACCTGTAGTCAAAATCAGGGGTGCTTTCAATTGACACGGTCCAACAGAAATAGACAAAGGACCAGATATGGGGTTGTAAACAGGGGCGCCTGAAAAACCTACAGAAACATTTGTTGAGCCGGACAAAGGTGCACCAGGGAGTTTCGCATGAATGATAGAACTTTTTGCTGCACCAGTATCCAACAGAAACGGTTCGACTACACCTGATGTTGCTACTGCGACATAAGGCCCACTCTGATCCACTGGAACTGATACTACTCCCTCTCTCTGTCCATGGCTGTCCTCGTACCCATTTTGCTGAAATCCCTCATCCACTTCACAATAGTCTTCAACATGATACTGTTGAGATCTATTTTGCTGGGCAGACTGTCCATTTCGTTGATCAAAGTGATTGGAAGGGCGATCATTCGTCCGTGGAGGCATAGCACCTCGTCCTCGACCTCTAGAATTCTGCACAAAACCACCACGACCTCTCTGAGCTGCTGCTGCATTATTTTGCGCTAAAACTGGACACTCATTCTTGTAGTGACCCTCTTTCTTACAGTACGCACACTGGTTCCACTGATATTGAGGTCTCGGTGAACTATAATCTGTCCTTTGATATGACCCTTGTTGCGTATTAGTCTGATTCATGCGAGGCGGATACGCCTGTTGCAAGAGAACTTTAGTCTTTAAATCTTTCGTTTTCTTATCTGATTTCTCTTTCTCCTCTTTATCCCTACTTTCATAATACTGTGCAGTTGCAAGTATTTGCGCAGTTGTAGAGACAGCCCACGCACTCTCGGAATCCTTTAATTTATTGCATAACTCAGGTAACAAATTATGTACAAATTTATCGACAAACAGTCTCTGTCCTCCTTCTGTGCTCATATCCTGACCACTATGATCTACAAAAGTCTCTTCGAACCTCGTGAAAAAGTCGGAGACACTTTCGTCTTTCTTCTGTCTGCATGCGGACAACTTGTCCCAATTAACACGCAATGCGGGCATCAGAGTCTTCATTAAGTCAATTATCCTACTTGGAAGATTAGCAATTAGAGGTTCGGGTTTGGAACCACCTATTTGCTGACCATCCGCTGCAATAATAGCTGCCCAATCACCACCTAGGGCAACTGGATGATTCTCTTTACGAATTTTAGCCCAAATTGGTTGCGGAACTACATTCCCGAATAACATGTCGATGTCCGCTAAGTTCATTACACAGGCCTCAACTGTTTGCGCTAGTTCCTTATAGTACCCAGCAGGATTTTTACGCAGATCTGGCAAGGCCTGCTTCACTGCTAACACTTTGGCTCGCTTCCACGGAATGTGTATCCACACTCTTTGGAATTGGGCCGGAGCGGCAAGAATACCATTCGGCACATCAGCTTGCACAGCTTCGCGCCAAATTGGAGGAACCTCCCTCATTGGATATTGGCGAGTCCGCTTCGTACTACCTTTCTCTAAGTCTCTCGGTGAACGAAGTGATGGATCATTTCTGTAACTTAAAATCAGTTCCATTGCTTCTTTTATATTTTGACCTACTATCATTCCTGCAGCAAACTCTTTCTGAACCTTAATTAAGTCTTCTAAATTCGATTCAGAGTCATCTTCTTCTAACTCATCACGTAAAAGAGAGCACATCTCATCAAAAACATATCGTTGCGTTGGTTCATTCCACTGCATAAATGTATCTAGTACATCTCTCGTGCTATATCTCCTAATCTTCGAAATCCATCTGAGAGCCGTGGAATCTAATATTCCCCGTTCCTCAGTACTCGGAAGCTGACTACGTCTTTGTACAGAGTCAGAAGTAGGAGTCTTAATTAAAGTTTTATAGAGGGGAGACAGAATGCTAGAGACAGAATCAGTGATTCTTCGACGAACAGAGAGCGGAGTCAACATACTGGCAGATGCAGAGAACACAGTAGCAGTTGGAATAGATAGCGGAACAGTAGGAGTATCGAGGAAGATAGCTTGTGGAACAGTAGGTGTAAGCTATACAGGTACAGGTATAGAAGTCGGCAACCCAGGAAGAGGAGGTGCCGTAGGAACATTCACATTGACCACAGGGGGTACAGGAGCTTGATTCTGAGGGGCAGGAGCAGGAATACCAGGTTGTCCAGCAACCGGCAATTGAACATTCGGTATAGGTGGAGCCGTAGCACCTTGTGCATACGGTGGAGGTGACCGTAACAAGTAAGACAACAGAGGATCGTTTTCGGGGTCCTCCAGTATCTTAGTTGTTTTCGATGGCAAGGCAGGATAGCACTTGTCAATCGCTAAATTATGCTCCCTAATGGCCACCTCTATGGCCTTCTCAGACTCATTAACTTGCAGCTGTTTAGCCGCTTGTTCTAAAGTCAACTCTTCTTGCTCTTTCTGTTCTTTCTTCAATCTTTTAATTTCTCTCTGTTTAGATTCTTTTCGCCAGTAACGGAAAGAATCAAACATTGCCGGCCGGGCTTTCTTCCTAAACAATTTTGCTTCTAAATTATCAAGGATTTCGGGTTCAAAACTACCATGTAGTGGCCAACTAAGGACACCATCCTTTTCCGTATAGCGGACCCACACCTCATTATAAGATATCGGACCCACACCATGCTTACAGTACAAATCATATAACGGAGTCCCAATCGGTGGAACCAGACATGAGTCCTCCAATCGTGAATCACTGTTGCAACCAAAACAAGACAACATACAATTTCTCCGACTTACCATTTTGCAATCCGGAACACAGAACAAACCAAACAAAAAAACAGATATGTGCACCTGAACCAAGAACTTAGGCCTACCAAAAACGAACTGATGTATCGATACCCAAACTAAACCAAATAGATTATCGTAACCAGAACAACCAGTGATAATCTTACGAAACCAAACCAAACCAAGAACCAAAAAGGATTTTAACAACCCTTACGAAGTAACCAGCTAGCAACCACTAAATACTTAACTGAGGCACTGAAGACGTCAACAAGGAGAAACCCGTCTCGTTTCGCCGTACTAAGGACTGCACCTCGGGTCCAAGACAGGGCGACGGTCAAGGCAACGGACCACTGCAGCCGTCCTGAACGGGAACCCTCGTGGAAGAGAACTTCGGGCCACTTTTGCGATATGCCGGGATCGATGAAGTGGGGCGCCTCCCTCAGGAATCTTCACACGAAGCTTCTCGAACTCTTCAGGCTTTTGGACCGGTACCGAATGACGTCGCCCCACGTTGGGCGCCAATTGGAGTTCTGGACTTTTTGGTTCCGTCCAGAGGTGTCAGAGAACAACACCCGAAGACCCCGGAGTTCCACCTGTCTTGGTGCACAAATAAACAGAAACACGGGCTTCTCGATGGTGGCGTCAAAGACCAAAGGTTTATTACTGCAGGGACACAGAAGTCACAGAAACTATGCATGGGCAGTATCTAGGAGCCTGTTCGATTTGTACAAAGAGGGCTGCTCCTTATATACTGAAAATTGGGCTTCGGGCAAATTCTTCACATGTTACTACATTCCCAAACCTTTGTGTCCTAAACAATAAATATTTGGCGTTGCACAGGAATCGTCGACAATATCTGATGACACAACATTACGAATGAGAGGTTCCCACTTTTCCATCATAATCTCATGTCAACTTTTCATTCAGGACCCGGACCGCCTCATCGTAAATTTCGTTACCTCCCCCTAATAAAGGCCCAGAAGGAAAGGAGCAGAGCCAGGTGCAGAAGATAGAAAAGCAGGATAAGAGATGTTTGTGGGTTGTAAATGGGCAAGGCTACCAGCTTCGGCCGCCTAATCGTGATCAGGCCAACGGACACGAGAACCAGTTCAGCAGGGCTGGCCTCGGGCAGAGCAGGCAGCCTTTGTCGAGTCATGCAGCTACAGCGTGTTCTGGTCTAAGGTGCACGTGTCACTAGAGAGGTGAATCTCCGGCTAAGGCTACGTTTCCTTAATTGAAATGAAGTGATCAGAGGTTATTGCGTATGTGAGGGCAAGAAACACAAAATGGCTGCCATGATCTAAGATGGATGCCATGGGTAGATCAGAAATGTGTCTGTTACAGGAGTACTCTTGCTCGTAGCGTAGCGAAAACACCAGGATATGCTAAATGGATCATTTGCGGTTCGCTGATACCAATATTATGTATTTCCGACAATATTGAAAACACGGGTTCAAATCGTCACGGAACCTCACTGTTCCCATGAGGCACAGGGTCAGACTGATTTGCATATAGCCATGTCTGAACTGGGGTGGCAGAGTAGGCTAAAGAACAGTGATGGATCAAACCCAGATCTTTTGACTGGGTGTGAGTGTTTGATTGGTTCAGATGCTCCGTCCATCACCATCCCCTTTTGTACCGCTTTTGGCCACCATAAGTGTGGCAGGGTATGCTCAGACGTGAGTCCCTTGCTCACTTTGCCACTGGATTCAAGCAAGCTGGGCTGAAGACGGCTGTAATGCCAGAAACCGGTCCTTGGAAGCTTGTTTCCGGTCCAGGGAAGGCATGGCTTCGCAGTTCGGGCTGGACTGTTCCCATGAGGCACAGGGTCAGACTGATTTGCATATAGCCATGTCTGAACTGGGGTGGCAGAGTGGGCTAAAGAACGGTGATGGATCAAACCCAGATCTTTTGACTGGGTGTGAGTGTTTGATTGGTTCAGATGCTCCGTCCATCACCACCCCCTTTTGTACCGCTTTTGGCCACCATAAGTGTGGCAGGGTATGCTCAGACGTGAGTCCCTTGCTCACTTTGCCACTGGATTCAAGCAAGCTGGGCTGAAGACGGCTGTAATGCCAGAAACCGGTCCTTGGAAGCTTGTTTCCGGTCCAGGGAAGGCATGGCTTAGCAGTTCGGGCTGGACTGTTCCCATGAGGCACAGGGTCAGACTGATTTGCATATAGCCATGTCTGAACTGGGGTGGTAGAGTGGGCTAAAGAACGGTGATGGATCAAACCCAGATCATTTGACTGGGTGTGAGTGTTTGATTAGTTCAGATGCTCCATCCATCACCACCCCCTTTTGTACCGCTTTTGGCCACCATAAGTGTGGCAGGGTATGCTCAGACGTGAGTCCCTTGCTCACTTTGCCACTGGATTCAAGCAAGCTGGGCTGAAGACGGCTGTAATGCCAGAAACCGGTCCTTGGAAGCTTGTTTCCGGTCCAGGGAAGGCATGGCTTCGCAGTTCGGGCTGGACTGTTCCCATGAGGCACAGGGTCAGACTGATTTGCATATAGCCATGTCTGAACTGGGGTGGCAGAGTGGGCTAAAGAACGGTGATGGATCAAACCCAGATCTTTTGACTGGGTGTGAGTGTTTGATTGGTTCAGATGCTCCGTCCATCACCACCCCCTTTTGTACCGCTTTTGGCCACCATAAGTGTGGCAGGGTATGCTCAGACGTGAGTCCCTTGCTCACTTTGCCACTGGATTCAAGCAAGCTGGGCTGAAGACGGCTGTAATGCCAGAAACCGGTCCTTGGAAGCTTGTTTCCGGTCCAGGGAAGGCATGGCTTAGCAGTTCGGGCTGGACTGTTCCCATGAGGCACAGGGTCAGACTGATTTGCATATAGCCATGTCTGAACTGGGGTGGTAGAGTTGGCTAAAGAACGGTGATGGATCAAACCCAGATCTTTTGACTGGGTGTGAGTGTTTGATTAGTTCAGATGCTCCATCCATCACCACCCCCTTTTGTACCGCTTTTGGCCACCATAAGTGTGGCAGGGTATGCTCAGACGTGAGTCCCTTGCTCACTTTGCCACTAGATTCAAGCAAGCTGGGCTGAAGACGGCTGTAATGCCAGAAACCGGTCCTTGGAAGCTTGTTTCCGGTCCAGGGAACGCATGGCTTGACAGTTCGGGTTGGACGGTTCCCATGAGGCACAGGGTCAGACTGATTTGCATATAGCCATGTCTGAACTGGGGTGGCAGAGTGGGCTAAAGAACGGTGATGGATCAAACCCAGATCTTTTGACTGGGTATGAGTGTTTGATTGGTTCAGATGCTCTGTCCATCACCACCCCCCTTTTGTACCGCTTTTGGCCACCATAAGTGTGGCAGGGTATGCTCAGACGTGAGTACCTTGCTCACTTTGCCACTGGATTCAAGCAAGCTGGGCTGAAGACGGCTGTAATGCCAGAAACCGGTCCTTGGAAGCTTGTTTCCGGTCCAAGGAAGGCATGGCTTGGCAGTTCGGGCTGGACTGTTCCCATGAGGCACAGGGTCAGACTGATTTGCATATAGCCATGTCTGAACTGGGGTGGCAGAGTGGGCTAAAGAATGGTGATGGATCAAACCCAGATCTTTTGACTGGGTGTGAGTGTTTGATTGGTTCAGATGCTCCGTCCATCACCACCCCCTTTTGTACCGTATTTACAATGCGGCGCACCATGGGCCCAAAACGTCACCGAAGCGTTACGCTTCTATGCCGTAAAGGCGGCGCATTGCTGGAGTTGCGTCGCACGATGGCGCAGCTCCAGCAATGCTGTGGGGTGCCCTATCTCCCCAATGCTGCGTCAAGCCGTACGTCAACTTCAAGCAGGCACAGGGTTTGAGTCACGCATCATTGTCCTCAAAGTGACTGATTGAAATCTTGTAGATTTCCCTCAGCCACTTTTAGGATGCGTTCCTGCGCAGGAACGCCCTCCCTTGCGCCGGAACGCCCCCTGATGGCGCAGGGCTTTACAACGTGATGCATCTCCCATATGTGTCACGTTGTTAATATACGCCGCACCATGGCGCCTCTTTTGTTCTGCCGCTGCGTCACAAAAGTCAGGCAACAATGGAGCAAAAGAGCCGCAAGGGGCTTTTAAATCAGCCCCTACAGACTCAAGTCCAGTCCTTCCTTTGTACACCTGGCAATAAGAAGAAATAGTGGTGGTGGATTGATAGTTTGAGTATTTTAATGACTGGTTAATGTAGTAGGAAACTTTTTAGTGCTGTCGCTGATCTGCAATCACGAGGGACTTTGTCTGTCACTTCGCGTGCTGCGGCTATCTGCCTGCCAGTCCTAGGCGAACCTTTTTAGTAGTTTGTTTAGTGAGTTACATAACTTTCCAAGTCCACGGTCCGCAAATCAAGCAATACTAATATCGTAGTAGACCACATGAGATAGGTCAATATATCCTGTGGAATACTTGTCCATTTGCTATTTCGCCAAAATATTTTGTTATTGTTCTTTTGAAATGTTTGATTTGGTTGACAAATATCATCCATGTTTTCTGGTCTTTCTTTCTTTCCTGTTGTACATCATCTCCCCCCAGGGGCAAGAGGGCATTGGAGGAGGCTGCTGCTGCTGCTGAACAAGGCCAGGATCGGTCAGGCGAGGGCTCCTTTGCTGGCCCCGGTAAGTTTTAATTTTAATATAGAGTACCTATTTTTTCCTAGCGTTCCTCATTCGATTTTTTCTAAATCGTCTTTGATCTTCTTGTAGACTGTATCTAAATTCTTATCCTGCCTCAACTATGACTCCCTGTGGTATTACTACTAGATTATTCTTATTAGTCTGTCTGTGTAGCTAACTAAGATTGCACATTTGGCAAAAGGTGTAAAACGACACTCCCATTCTAGTCAGCAATAGCTCTATGCACTGAGTGCAGTCCTCTGGGATTGTCCTTAATGTGTTTTCAAGTCTTCTAAATGTTTATGCTTTGACAATTCCCAACAATAAACTGTCAATGACCACCAAGAAATAATAAGATACTACTTTACTTTTGGTTTGGATCGGAGGACAATCCATTCTACTACTGTTGCAGGGACAAATCTGCACAAACAGAACTATGGACACTAAATAGTGCATTGTTTATCAATTATAATAGGCGCAGGTAGACTTTCTTTCCACATACCTCAGTGATATCAGACTTTGTAGAACCCCCAATCTCCTTACTGACTAGATAGTGTGGCAGAGTCATTTAGCTCCCGAATTCATCGATGATTGATCCCCAATGATGATTATCCAACGCAGGACAAGAGTACGGAGTCAGAGTCCAGAAGTGTCCGAGGCACGGACTCATGCTTGCAAATTGCAAAACCTTTTGCTCATTCACTCATGACCAAAAACCACAGAGTCTATTTAAGTTTTAAAGCTTTATTAAAAGTAAAAATATTTATTAAAATCAAGCTTGTCATAAAACATAAACGGTTCATTAAAAATGGAAAAGAGCTTAGTCATTTTTTATTTCACACATTTATTGTGGGCGAGCCGAGCCCTCACCTGGTTTGAACTTTCATTTTTCTTTTTGGTGCTGAATCATTGGTCCCTTCGTCCTAATGATTTGTTCTTAGAAGTGAAGCTTCTGTCTGTTATGAGGAAAATGGTGCGTGTTAAAAAGCAAGCATTCATCAGTTGTGCCAAAAAATGCAGCAAGACAACACCCTTCCCTGGAAAAAGGGACATTTTTACTTTAGAGTAGACAGTCGCAAATTATTACATTGGTTTCTGTATTCACAT
The DNA here is from genome assembly GCF_964263255.1 of Lissotriton vulgaris. Classification (NCBI taxonomy): domain Eukaryota; kingdom Metazoa; phylum Chordata; class Amphibia; order Caudata; family Salamandridae; genus Lissotriton; species Lissotriton vulgaris. The sequence goes on along the minus strand of NW_028251847.1, from coordinate 748,426 downwards.
TTCTTCATTCCTAGACAAAATACTAGTGAGTGGTGTATGTCTATGACATCTAACATTCTTAAATGTACTTTGTAGGTGGAACATCTGGTACTGGGCCCAGCGCGGAGGTGGAGGAGGAAAGCTCTGGGGAGGAGGCGGTGCAAGTGCCGGACCAAACTGCTGTGCGGGTTGCCACGGTAGTGGCGGGCAGTGGTAATCTCTTATATTCCTTACTTATTGAGATTGCAGACTGCATAGTGTGCTGCTCCCCGTGAGAAAACGTAAGGTTTGTCCAGATGAGAGACATGAAGAAGAATGATTGACATTTAGGGGCCTATTATGATGGGGGACGGACCTGAGTCCGTCCGCCACCATAGAGTAGGAGGGACCATCCGCAGGGGCAGCGGCGGTCCCTCCGTGTTAATTAGGATGTGACCGCCACCCTTGTGGTCACATCCAGTATTTTTATCATTGCGACGGGTGCTGCTTGAAGCAGCACCCGCCGCAATGATAAAAATGTAAGTTGTGCATTTGCCTGCACAAAGCGGCAGGCACCGCGCGGTGCCTGCCGCTTTGTGCAGGCAAATGCAGGGGGGTACCCCCCATGTGCACCCCCACCCCCCTTCACCTCTGGGGGCCCGCAACGGGCACCCAAACAAAAATCCGTATGCCTTTGCACGTCAGAAATGCTGCCGTGTATAGGCATGTTCCTCCAGACATCCTAATATGGCTGGCGGTGTCTGATAGACACCGCCAGCCATGTTAGTGCTTTTCCGCGCGGACGGGAGGCGACCGCGGCGGAAAAGCTGCAGACTGAAAAACGATCCCCCAGCCATCCTAATCTGGCGGAGAGTCTTTTTCAGTCCGCTGCGGATTTCTCGCATCCTCCGGGCCGGCCGTGGATTCCGCCGGCCCGGAGGATGCGAGAAATCCGCAATCCTAATCTGCCCCATAGTTTGAATGGATGGATGCCTGGATCATGGTACTATCTGACTCTTAGATAGCATATGTGTATCTAGAGAGAGTAGACGGTCACTGGATGAACTAATTGTTACTTTGAAGAGCATGTAACACCGCACCCGCACGTCAGCCCCAGTGTAGGAAAGGCAAGGAAAAGAAGCTGTAATTTTGTCCGAATACTACCATGAATAGTAGCAGTAGTTTGTATTGCAAGCACAGCATATATCCGGCTATTACGATGGCCACTCACTACCTCTGTTAATAAGTTTAGTAGAACTCGGTCATTCATGTGTGGAAGTATCACTGTTCACTCAATAAAAAGCAAAGCACCTAAAGTCATCCCATATGTAAGCAAATACATACCATGTGCAGTGATAGATAATCAGATTATTTATCTTCTTCATTTTCCTTTTCTAGTATTCATTGGCACTGTAGGGTGAAAGTTAAATTAATTAAGCAGTATCCCTTGTAATAGAGTATTCTCAGTGCCACCCGTAATAGAAAAGTAAGAGCATCACCACCTGCATGTACTGGACTGGTACAGTAACGCAAGTCTGTCTCACTCATCATGGCGGGCGTCTGTTTTTCTCGGGTGGAAGTTGACTGCGCTGGCATTATGCCGGCTTGCAGAAGTTAACGTACCAATTTTGCTAAACAAGAGAGAAGAAGAAGAATAAGACTGGTGTACTGTCATAGTCGACTCTAATGGAGTGAGTCCATAGTGCTCGTAGAATTGATTCCTTAAACTCCCACTAATGTTAGAACAAGGATGAAGAAGTGGGAGGTTAGATAGATACTGGCCACAATAGTTATGTACTGCGCTTGCAAGTTGCTAGTTCTACTGTGACACAACTTTCTGCTGAATCATTTTGTGTTAATCTTAAAGAGCATTGGTTACAGACTATGTCTTTCTTTCTTCATATAGCTGCTCCTTCCAAACCAACCCGGAAGGAGCTGGCTAGACGGGCCCGGCAACGGAGGCTGGAGGCCACTGTGGCTGAATATCGGCGGCTGGTGGCCCAGGAGGAGGGGTCACGCAGTCTACAACAACATCTACCGACACAGCTGCATCCTCCTCCGCGCTCCCTGGGTCACCCAGTCAGCGCAGAAGGTCTCCAGCGGTACGGAGCCGGAGTACCGCTGCCGCAGCCACCCGCCACCGCCGAGCAGCAAAGAAATCAGCTGCCCCCCACAGCAGTTGCAGAAAACGGATGCACCGCCTTTCCCTGAGGGTTTCCTACCTCGAGCAGGAGCTGCTCAACACAAAAACCCTGCTCGAGACACTCCGCAAGGAGCATTCCGACCTGGCCCGGAAAGTCAACAGCAGCAGCCAGCAGTAGGAGGAGAGACTGTCCCTTGCCCCTTTTTTAAAGACTACTGGGTGGTGGGAATTGGGAGTTGGGTTTTTTCACTTTTTTGGACTTTTCACGGACATTCGTTGGGGTTAGGGAGTGGGGGTGGGTTGGGTCTTGTGGGAGATTTTTTTTGTCAGGGATATAAATATACTTTAAACTTTATCTTAGCATATGTGTTTTTTTTTACTGCTTTTGAGGCTGGTGGGAGGGGGTTTAACAGTAATTTTGTTTTCCTGTAACTTAAGTGGCATCTTGATTCAAGTTGTGTAATTAATTGCCCAAATGTTTTCAAAACTAAGTGCCTCTCACAGAGTAAGTGAACTGAATTCAAACAATAGTCCTAGGACTTTACTAGTACTAGCGTCAGTCTCTCGTCTCTCCTAATACTCCATTATACTTCCTCCCCCCAAACGCTTATCTTACCTGTAATTTGTGTTTGGAAATAGGGCTAGGCACAGGGCTGGCTGCACGGCAAATGGTGATTAAGGTTGGCAATCCTGGGCGGATGAAATGTCATCATTGCGGTGGTACTAGTGGTGTTACACAGTGGCAGTTGCAGCATCTGAAAAAAAAGAAAATGAAACCTTGTTTGTCCTTACCGTAGCATTAGAACGGTACAATAGAGAATATAGCAGCTGACAGTACACTAGAACAGTGCCACAATGTAGCCTAACAAATGGTAAAGTATTGTAAGTATAACTAGTACTTGCGTTGAATTTCTTTGACATTGGCTACTACTACAAGAAATAGTACCGAAGGTGAAGGACACAGCAGCGTAATAATTTGCCACGTCTAGGAGGAGCATGTTCTTGATGACTAATCAAGTTGATTTCGCACATGAAAATCTGCTTTCATTTGCCAATAGTGACTGAGTGTCAATCTGAGTAAGAATAGAATATATCCTCGGATTCCTTCACCAGCCTGTTGCTATGACCTTATCCTCCCAAGCAAGTATGTGGAATTATTGCTGTCATTTAGTCACACATCAATCAAAACCACACAGCCCGGGGGAAGAGGGTTAGGGTTTGGAAAATGGATGGGAATGGGGGATTTGGGGAACGTTTTGTTGAGAGAAGACAAAAAAAGCACAGCACGGACAAACAATAATTGAAGATAAAGAAATCTTTGAGTACAAAGCTAACCATAAATCTTTTAAGTGACATAAAGGAAGTGCATGCACTACTGCATGCATGGTTACTGAAAACTAAGTAGTACTTTCGACAACCATGAATGACAGAATGCGACAGTACAGGGCTGCAGCGTTTTCACTTGCCTATCTCTGCACTCAGAGAAACACTTCTTACATTAAATTAGGTTTAAAAAATAGCAGAAGTAAAACCTATAGAATGGCTGTACGGATGAATTTAAAAGCAAAGATCCAAGAAATGCAGACTCACACTCATAGACGTTCACAGCAATAACACATTACTTTAAAGATAATTAGAAAAGAACGGATACTGTATCTGTATGTTGTTGTAGTTGTCCTGTTGAATTTGGTAAGTTGCATGCATCAAACCATTCCTCTTATTAGCGGGACTCCTCCATTCCATTTGACGCTCCGTCCATCAATGTTGGTGACCAGAAGACACCCTGTCCACTGCCTATCTGGCGGATGCTGAATTGCGGCTCGCTAATGTGAAGCCTGACTTCATCCTTTTTTCCCATTGCACAGACTGAAACCCGACCTGTAATTATTGATGGAAAAACAGGAAGTGATATCAGAACACCACCGACAAATAAATATAAAGTATGTACGCTGTGTAGTGTAAAAAGTCACACTTTGAGTTTCCTAATAGACAGTACAATATTTTTTAAAGTGCGTACTCTGTCTGAGTCTCCTTTTGAAGGATAAATAAGTATGGGCAAATTAATTTAGCGGATCTTTCCCCTCAAGCTAGGTGTACTGTAAACTGTGTTTTAGAACAAAATTAGACCTTCCCAGCAGTGCTCCCACCCAGACCCTTACTAAAGCCAGTCGCAAAAATGTAGAAGACCCCCAATCAGATCTCAAAAAACGAGGCCTAGTAGAAAACTGGTGACAAAACGTACTTTGAAAGTAAAAGTAGGCCCTTACCACAGTGGATAGTATTCAAACCACTTGCAAGCAAGCAAAAGTATCCATACCCAGCATCGCTCCAAGACTTGCAAACCCCCCCACAAACAGCCCCCCGCCCAAACACATGCAATACAAAAACTGCTAACCCTAACGAGCCCTAAGTTACAAAAAGTGCCACAAGGCTTTTCCGCATGGATTTTTTTCCAAACCAGTTTTATCCAGTATTAGACCTTCCCAGCAATGCCCCAAGACCCGCCAACCCACCCGCAAAAAAGCACAACACCCCCAAACAGCCAAAAAGCAAAAATGGGAAATCTCATGCTTACAATATTTTTCGGCCTTCTGTCCAAACTCCAAACGCGCTGTGCAGCTATGCCATAACTCCCGTTTTCCACCATGGATTTCCTGAAAAGCAAATGCAATCAAAATTAGACTGTGCCAGCAGTGCTCCCAGACCCCGAAACCCACCCACAAACACCAGGAACCCCCCCAAAGAGCACCTCTAAGACAAGCAAGTCAGCAAAAACGCAAAATAAAATTCGCCTCCCGATTTGGTCCAAACCAGTTTTATCCGGTATTAGAGCTTCCCAGCAATGGCCCCAGAGCCGTCAACCCAGGCGAAAACAAGTAGAAGACCCCCAAACAGCCAAAAAGCAAAAGTACAAAAATGGGCACTTAGTCATTTTCTGTGCAATTTCCAAAATCACTCCGCGCGCGCTCTGCAGCTAAGCCCTAACCTCACATGCTGAGTGTAACAAAAAAAAGTTGTACATGTTTATTTGGATAAAACTACGAAAAAAGGAACTTCGAACAATTGAGTAAAAGGACAAAAGGTGAAAATTAAACAGACTGCTAATTGCGGTATTTCGCTGTGCCACTGGTTTGGGACACCGAGTTGTTCCATGTAGGATGTTGCCTAACTCCCCTCTGCCACCATGGATTTTTTTCAAACCTCTTGCTATCAAAACTATCCATACCCAGCAGTGCTCCCAGACCCCGAAACCCACCCACAAACACCAGGAAGTCCCCCAAACAGGCCCCCGAAAATGCTAAAGTGACCGAAATGTCAGAAAAAGCAAAAACTTTTTCCTCATGGATTTGGTCCAAACCAGTTTTATTCGGTATTAGAGCTTCCCAGCAATGGCCCAAGACCCGGCAACCCACCCGCAAAAAAGCACAACACCCCCAAACAGCCAAAAAGCAAAAATGGGAAATCTCATGCTTACAATATTTTTCGGCCTTATGTCCAAACGCGCTGTGCAGCTAAGCCATAACTCCCGTTTTCCACCATGGATTTCCTGAAAAGCAAATGCAAACAAAATTAGACTGTGCCAGCAGTGCTCCCAGACCCCGAAACCCACCCACAAACACCAGGAACCCCCCCAAAGAGCACCTCAAAGACAAGCAAGTCAGCAAAAACACAAAAAAGTTTTCGCCTCCAAATTGGTCCAAACCAGTTTTATCCGGTATTAGACCTTCCCAGCAATGGCCCCAGAGCTGTCAACTCAACCGCAAAGAAGTAGAACACCCCCACAAGTGCAGAGTCTTTCTTCATTGGGCGTAATCCAGCCCTCTGCTTTGAGGGAAATAGGAGTCTGGAGGAGGAGGATAGAGGAGCATGTTCTTGTGAACTTGTGAACCTGAGGAATGCAGACTGTGGCACCTTCAAATCAATAAGCAAATAAGTGAAGACAGTTCTGCTGATTGGCTTGTTTTTGTGATTAAGTGATTAAAGTTTTTATTTATATTGACTTTGCAAAACAAAAGAAAGACATACACACAGGAATAAAAGTGAATAAGGACGAAAAAGAAAGTTATTGACTCATTGGCTCATTTTCAGGGCTCGGTGTCAGGGAAGCAGAGTTCGTCCTCATACTCTGCGAATTCAGGCGGGGGTAGGTCACCTAACAGAGAAGAAATTCCCTCATCTAAGTTGGTGTCCTTCTCGTCTTCTTCCGGCGTGTATTCTTGTACTTTGTAATCTGGTGGTATGAGGTGCTGATTCATCTTGATCATTGTTAACCTCTCCACATTTTCGGGCGAGAGGCGGGTCCTTTTGCAAGTTACAATGCCGCCAGCAGCACTAAAAACACGTTCAGAAGACATGCTTGCGAGTGGGCAAGACAAGTAATTTATAGCCAGGTCGGTGAGCTCTGGCCACAATTCTCTTTTCCCATGCCAATACGCCAATGGGTCATCATCAACATAGACCTCTGTTGAGTCATTCAGATAGTCCTGCACCATCGACTCAAGGTTCTGCTGGGTTCCTCCACTTTGCTTACTTTTTGCTGGGCCCTTTTCAGAAGCAAACCCAAGCTGAGTTAGCCAATCGTCTTCTTCACACAATGTTACTGTTGTGTCTGGTGCAGATGATCCGGTTGCTGGTGTCTTTAACGGCTGAGAGGTCTCTTCTGCCACAGCTACAGGTGCAGAAGTGGATTCTTTGGACTGCCGATGGCCTGCTGATGCTGATGTACTGCCTTTTCCTTCAATTTGCTGCCGTTCTCTTTCAAACCTCATGGCTGACAGAGCTAGCCAACGTTTGTACTTTGAAACTTCTTCGTCACCAAAAGCAAACAATACTCTGCCTGCCAGTGCCTTTTTGTAGCGTGGATACAGAATAGTAGCACAAATGTAATGCTGTTCTGTGTGGATCTTTTGAAGACGTTCATTGCAAAGTAGGCGCTGTAATAATTTCTCAGCCAAATCAAAAGCTTCTTGCTTTTCTTCATCTTTTCGAAACGTAGAAGACACAGCCTTCAGTTGGTGCTATAGCATGCTCAACAATGGGAAAGCTTTTCCCAAACTACAGTCCTCCCTGCTGACTGCACGCGTGAAGACCTCAAAAGGATGAAGCATGTCTGTCAGGCTTTTAACTAGCTCCCATTGCTCCTACCTCAGGTCCTTCACAGCTGTACCCAGTGTAAGGAAATACTGATCGAGTACCGTATACTGCTCATACAGACGCTTAAGCACGTAGAAGGTTGAGTTCCAATGTGTTGCCACCTCCTGGATGAGTGCTTTCACTGGCAGTCGACGTTCACGTAGCAGGCGCCTCAGATGCTTCCGGGCCTTAAAAGAATGGCTGAAATGTGTGCACATTCTTCGGCAGGTGGTCAGTAACTCGCACGCTGGACTTTCTTCAGTCAAGAATTTTTTAACAACCAGGTTTATACAGTGTGCCAAACACGGCACTCTGAAATAGTCACCCTTATCCATGGCCTTTACTACATTGGCGCCATTATCCGTGGAAACATAACCAATCTTGCGTGTTTTGGGGGACAGCCATTGAAAGACCTTTGTGTTAAACTCCTGCAAAATGTTTTCTGCTGTATGACTTGGCTCCATGCCAAACATGGCTAGTGTGGCATGTTTCCGAGCAGCTTTAAAAACGTTGTCCGTGTCAACACCTGCCCTTAGCTTTGCTGTAACTCCTGAAAAAGAGACCCAGTGTGCAGTGATGCACATGTAATCAGTGCCTGCGCCACTGGTCCACACGTCTGTTGTCAGATGTATAGTGTGAACAGCACTCTTCTTCAAAGCTGCCCCAATCACCTCCAGCACATCTGCATGTAGTGCTGGAACCGCAACTCTGGCAAAGTAGAACCGGTTAGGAACCTTCCATTTAGGGCAGAGCGTTGCCACTAATTCAAGAAAACCAACCCCTTCCACAAAAGAAAAAGGGAGAAGGTCCAGAGCTAGCATTTTAGCCAGCTTAGTGTTATACAGACGCGCCAGTGGGTGGTTGCGTTCAAATGGAGCTTCTGAAAACAACATGGTTCTAATGTTGGCCTGGACCATTTTACGGGATGATGATGACTTCTTCGACCCAGTTACGCTCGGTGATGATGAAATTTTTCGCATTGGCGTCTCACTCTCTCCCACCCTCTTAGTGCGGCTCACAGGGGTTGTGCTGCTGACAGGGGTACTGGGTGTAAGTGAAGTGTTTGACACTTCTTCCTCCTCGTCATCATCAGATGAAACATCAACGTTTACAGTTTGTTGACTTCCAATTCGGGCTTCCTTGATCTCCTTTAGGTGCGCAAACCATTGGACAATGTGCTGTCTCTCAAGATGACCTCTCTGGCCTCCGGTACCATAGTTGGTATCTAACTTACCACGACTAACTGCAAGCTTACAAATGCTACAAATGGCTATGTTTTCCTTTTTTGGACAAACACTAAAGAAGTCCCAAACTGCAGACTTGAAATATCTGTGGGGGCCGGAGGAGGCGATACTGGTGGTGGTCATGCTGCTAATGCCAGATGAAGGGGAGGATGTGTGTTGCCGAACTTTACTACGTTGTGCACTTGCACCACCACTAATTGAGGTCGAGGTGGATGGAGGTCCCTTCTGGCGAGAAAGAAATATGGAAGCGGTAGGTGGTGTACTAGTTAACTCCAATGATGGTGGTGTTTCCATTGCCTCCTCGTCGACAACATCATCACGCTCAGCAGCTTTTCGGGCTAGGGTCAAAATGTCTGTTTGCTGCATGCCCGCTGAGGCTGGAGTGACGTGTATGATGACTGCGTCGTCGTCGTGAGAGTCTTCATCAGCAGGAGTATACGCCACTTCTTGTTGAGCGTCATCGCACTCCATAACTTTGAGACTTTCGGGGACCTTCCTTTTACGCTTAGCTAACTTTGTCAGATCATGGTGTGCCTCACTCTTAGACGGCAGTGGTTCCCAAGTTTGATCCATATCATCAGAAGGAGGTGGGCTTGAAGAAGATGTAGACACCATCCTTGATCTTTTCCTTGCTAGGGATGTAGAAGACAATGAATGATCAGGAGTGACTTCCTCAAATGGTACCTCGGCTTGAATGTCGATTTCCTGATTTGCCCCTACTTCGGGAGGAACAACTATTGTGGTTGTGGGCACTTGTGCCCCTCCATGCACCTCTGCTTGCGCATCTCCTTGCGCTGCCTCTCCTTCCACATGTACTTGGGCTTGTACTTGCACATGTGGTTGTTGTTGCAGCTGTGGTTGTTCAACACTCGTCAGATGAGTTACAACAACCTGTGTTGATTGAGGGACATTGCTGCTACTTTCTTGCGATGAGCCAACATCACTGGTCGATGGTGATTGAAGAAGTAGACTGGCTGCCTCTGCAGCACTCAAGGGCTTGGACTTAAGTTGGCGTGGTGGTGGTGGCACTGAGCCCAATGGAGCGGGGGTGCTACTCCCAGCTTGGTCCCCAGCAGATCCCGCTGCTGCAGGCGTACTTTTTTTGTATTCCCAAAAAATGTGGCGGGCGGCACACCAGTCTCCTTGGTAACTTGCTTCTTCTGCTCCTTACTGGCAACTTTCTTGCTAGAGGAGCTACGGGGAACTTTTTTTGGGGCCATCTTCTTCTGAGGTCAGAACAGCAGGCCGCAGTTGCACGAGTTGCAGAGTTGTCTGTGGCCAGACATGAAGTCGCGTGATGTTATGCTGCACACACACACCGCTGCAGGACTTCTTCCTGGCACTGGTGGTTCTCTTGAGTCTTGTGCACCTAAAAGCAATGGAAGACAGAGGAACATCAGTTCAGTTATACAACCCAAAAAATCGAAAAACACACAGAAATCAGCACAATCCCATGCCATCCATGCCCTCCATGATGTTTAAATTCAAGACACCCCACAGAAAGACTAGGCCCATGCAACACTCACTACCCCTGGGCAAAAGGCCCCAATAGCAGCCAAAAAAATCGAAAAACACACAAAAATCAGCACAATCCTGTGGTAAATATTTAATTACCGTCCTAATTTCTATGCAGGTAAGTACTAAAAATAAAATAACTCAATCGGAAAGAAAGACGCAGAGTCCGTGGTGTTAGAGTTCTTTAGGGGTTTTATTCCTTAAAAAGGAATGGTTCTTGAACCGGATATCGGGTTCCTGACACCACTGGGGTTCAGGAAGGGATAGAGCAATGCTTTATTGACAATACATAACTTTTATACTCAAATCATATAATGGAAACCAATACAGTAGGCGTAACAGCTGAGAGAAACAAGATAAGAGCACACACGTGTTAGCAATACGTAATCAGAAGGCGTGAACTAGGCGTGATCACAGAGGTGTGTGCTAGAAACGTCACATGAAAGTGTCACAAGTGGGTGGGTACATAGCAGAATCTTGCAATGTCAGCAGAAATCTGAGATCTGGATGCGCGCGCAGCTGCATGACGTGTGATTGACGTGAAGCTGGAGGGTGCAGGGGACTTGACATTTACACTAGAGGAAAGAGACAGAAGTCTGGCATGTCAGATCAACTCGTTCCTATATCATATCTGATATCTGATGTTTGGGAACCATATTATCTAGAGGGAAAGGTCTCTTGGGCAGAGGCTATTCTATACTGACTGTGAGTGCGTGTATAAGCGTCTACGTGTCTGCATGAGATGCGAGGGGGCATGGGCCTACCATGGTAACAGAAACTATGAATTACATGCACGGAGACAGTGAGGCCGGGCCCTTTGCTCTGCAGCTGGAAGGATGTTTACTTGAACTAGTAGGCAGGAATGTATTTTTGAGGAGCGGAGCAGATAATTCGAAGGTTGAATACAGTCTTGGCAGGCAACAGGCTGAGCTAAGCGCCGTTAGCCGCGCAGGGAGTAAGGCAGAGGTCACGGGTACAGAGGCAGGCCCAGGCTGAGGCATTCAGAGTCAGAAGGCAGGAAAAGGCTCGATGGCAGAATTCAGGGCCTACTTCGCCTGGGCTGAAAAACGTGTAAAGTACACCACATAAAGACGTTGGCAAAGCATACTTAGGAACGGAATATTCAACCCGTTCAGGGTGGATCTGAAAGAGGACATGTTAACGTTGGACGCAAATGTATGTGCGTCTTCATAGCTGGCACAGGAGGGAAGTTACATGCACTTTAAGCTCGTACATGGAGACGGTGGGGTACACGTTAGGGAACATTTCTTGACCATAAAATGTATATTTCCTCAATCCCATGCCCTCCATGATGTTTAAATTCAAGACACCCCATAGAAAGACTAGGCCCATGCACCACTCACTACCCCTGGGCAAAAGGCCCCAATAGCAGCCAAACAAATAAAAAAACACACAGAAATCAGCACAATCCCATGCCCTCCATGATGTTTAAATTCAAGACACCCCACAGAAAGACTAGGCCCATGCACCACTCACTACCCCTGGGCATAATGGATGAAAGGTAGGCAAAATGGGTGCAGGCCTGAACACTGCCTGCATTCAAAATGGCCCCTTGCCTCCCAGCACATGGCCAGGGCCTGCCTGTACCAGCACTCAAAATGGCCCCCACCCACATGGCCTGTCCCCATGAACACCCCAAAAAAATCGAAAAACACACAAAAATCAGCACAATCCCATGCCATCCATGCCCTCCATGATGTTTAAATTCAAGACACCCCACAGAAAGACTAGGCCCATGCACCACTCACTACCCCTGGGCATAATGGATGAAAGCTAGGCAAAATGGGTGCAGGCCTGAGAACACTGCCTGCATTCAAAATGGCCCCTTGCCTCCCAGCACATGGCCAGGGCCTGCCTGTACCAGCACTCAAAATGGCCCCCACCCACATGGCCTGTCCCCATGAACACCCCAAAAATTCGAAAAACACACAGAAATCAGCACAATCCCATGCCATCCATGCCCTCCTTGATGTTTACATTAAAGACACCCCACAGAAAGACTCAGTCCATGCACCACTGGGTACCCCTGGGCAAAAGGCCCCAACAGCAGCCCAAAAAATCGAAAAACACAGAAAAATCAGCACAATCCCATGCCATCCATGATGTTTACATTAAAGAGACCCACAGAAAGACTCAGTCCATGCACCACTCACTACCCATGGGCAAAAGGCCCCAACAACACCCCAAAAATCGAAAATTCCAAAATTGTAGTTGCAGCAACTGTAATGCCCCAAACAAACTTACTTGTGAAATTTCTAATCCAAAAGTGATCCAAAGAAAGTCAAAAAGGCCTCAAATCCAAATATCCAGCAGCATCCACAAAAAGGAATCCTTCCAGGTCAAGATCCGAATGAAAGTGACCAGCACATGAAGAAAGCACTGGGAGGAGCCTGCTGGACAGGAACAGGAAGTTGGAGACTGTGGGGCACTTCCTTCTGAAAAAATGGACTCCTTGCAAAAAAAAGTGCAGGCAAATGTCAACCTGAGGAGTTATTCAGATAAAAATCATCATTTTCAGAAGGTTTATGCTGCTTGCTGGTGGATTTCTTGTGCAGAATTGCTAATTTTGTAATTTCGCGAGTGCGAGATTGTTGCAGCCCGCCGCATCTACGTGTTCGCAATTGCGAACTCCCGCGATACGTGATCACGGCGTACTAGGGATAATTTGAGAAACCCTGATAGATAGCAAGATACTGATACACTTTCCTATCGTACCTTTCAGACTTCATCACAGAAATTCGAAAGAAGAGTTTGGTCAGAACAAAAGGAAGAACACGTGAAGTCCAAAGACGATCAACATTTTCAGAAAAATAAGAAAACTCAATTCACCAAAAAGAAGGTTGCAGGTCTAAAAATCAGACATGCAGAGAATCTTGAGGACACAACTCAAGAACGGGGAATGGACTCAAACGATGTTGGACAGCGCAGCAGAAGTCACCATAGCTCGCAAGATCTTGAAGGATCATCTGGAGATAGTGGACTTGATTGAGTCTATCAAGTTGAAACTGCCGTTACCAGGGCTAGTATCCCACACAAGTTATATGAAGTAACTGTTGTGCTCTCACCTTGTTGTCTCAGGAGTGTCACGGAGTCAGACGTTAGTTCCACAACTTCCCCCTATCACCAATCCACGCCAGACTAAAGACTGACACATATTCTGGTGATCTGGGGGAAAGAGGGAAAACAAAACAAGGTTAGAAAGGGAAACAAGTATTCTTCTTTCTTCAAGGAGGTAAGGATGTCTGTACTTCAGGGAGTAGGTTCTCTGCACAAAGAAAAGAATAGACAATTAACATCCAACCCTACCTATCTATGTTCTATATGATATTCTCTGGATTATATATATATACCTTCTGTAATTAGTGTCTCTCCTCCTTCATAGATAACATGTGTTTACTCAATGAATACTTGATGTGAGGAAGTGAAACTTCTATAAAAGAGAATGTGAGAATTAAATCTAATCCTCTCTAGTAAAGGAGAATGGCTATACTGAAGTTAAATCACATGCTCACCATGTTAATAAAAATTAAAGAGTCCAAAGGTAATCAGGAATTCAATTAGCGTATCTTAATAATACTTGTCGTCAGTATACCAAGACTGCTCTTCTGAAAACTATACATCCATTATCTAAATCCCAAACTAAAGAGGGAAATAGTATCTCCAAGCTGTCTCGTTAAAAGTACTAAGTACAAAGTAACAGCCAAACCACTAGTAGTCCCAAAGAAAAATATCTCCTAACCTCGGAGCGAGCTTAGTGTAACAGAAAGGAATGTTCCCAGACTAATCAGAATAGGAACTCAAAGTTTAGCGCGTTCCTCACGCTCTTATTCCTAAATGTGGAACGAGTCTAAGTTTAACAGGCAAAAAATCCCCAGAACTACTGGGAGAAATCAGGGCAAGACTGCTTTTAGGCAAAGCGCGGTACTCACGATACCGTCGTAATAGATCAAGCTTTAGCGCATTACACAACTCATTCGTCTCTCCTCGGACGCCACCACCATGACCCGGAAGTGGAAACAGGAACCTCTACGAACGCAAAGCGCTTCCGGAAAGTCGAGATTTTGCCAACCATTGCCGCTGTTGTCTGGCGCATGCGCATTTCCCTCTATTTCGGAGTTTTGCCAACCACGTTTACGTGTGCAGGCATGACAGCAACACTCCGGATGGAGGGGGACATAACTAAAAAAATAAGAGCACTCTTTTGGGAGAAGCTCTCTCAGGGTTATGGCATTCTTCTAGCTGAACAAGACTGGCCACCTGAATTTGTCAGGGAGTGTCCACATGGCGAAGAAATAATTATGCCAGCCTTCTCCAACCATATTCCAATTCATAAAAAATATATATATGCCAGAAAATGGGAAGTGGCCCAGGCTCTAGCATTATACAAAAATCACGTAGGATGTGATGAGGATTCTTCTCACCATAAAATTCAATTGAAAAATCAACCAACTGCACAAAGGCAGTATCCAGTTAAGCAAGAAGCTAAAAAAATGGTCAGGGAGATCTTAGATCAACTTGAATACCAAGGGGTGATTTAAACATGCACCTCGTCAATGAACAATCCTTTGTTTCCTGTCTCCAAACCAGACAATACATATCTTCTAGTTTTGGATTACAGACATTTAAACTCTTGCTGTAAAACTTTTGCAGTATAAAATGCACACAGTGCAGCGCTACTGAATAACATTGTGCGTAAAAAATATAAAACCACATTAGATATTTCAAACGGTTTCTTCTGTCAAAACATTGCACCAGAAAGTAGGTACTTGACCGCTTTCTCAATTATGGGGACACAGAGTCACTTCTGTCGTCTTCCACAGGGATTCAAAAATAGTTCAGGGTTATTTTCAGTCAGAGTAACAGTTTTACTACAAACATATGATGACGAAGCTCTATCATATGTCAATGACATCTATCTTACAGACGATGACTTGGACAGGCAATTGAAAAGGGTGAACACCATAATATTGGGCTGCGCCTCTGAAGGGTACAAATTAAATTTCAAGACATTGAGAATTGCCCCCTTAAACCTCCTTTTTCTAGGATATGAGTTATCAAGTGAAGGCAAAAGCCTGGCAGCAAACTTTCTAGAGAAATGTGTGCTGCTCCAACCTCCAAAAACGCTGAAAAACTTACAGTCGATTCTAGGTTTCCTAAATTTCGGAATAACTTACATTCTAAATAACGCAGAAAGGGTTAAACCTCTCTACGAATTAATCAAACCTGATTTTAAAACAATTAAGTGGACTAAAAAGCACACAGAAATGTTGCATTCAGTCCAAATGGACATGTTGGCAATAACACACGTACAAACTCGCGTAAACGCACGGAACTTTGAAGGAGAAAAAGTACCAATAGCTTATAAATCACATCTGTACACACAAGCAGAAATGAAATTCACTTCTACAGAAAATATTCTGACAGCGGTTCAAACTGCAGTAGCAAAAGAGAGAGCCCTCGCACAGGGTAAGCGCATAATGGTCGTTACTCCTGTACCTGCCTTAGAGGCAGTAACAAAGGCGAGCATTCCAAATGCTAAAGCCTTATATCCAAGATGGATACAATGGGTTAATTCTCTTGCTGCAACAGACGTTGAATACGTTTTAAACCCCTATTTAAAAACACAAGAATTTCTACAATATGAACAAGAATGCCCTCTGCCTACTGATATTCTGCCTCTAGAACAGTATGAATGTATCATTTATACTGACGGATCAGCACAGCCCGCTATTGGGGGTAAACAAGTTTATAGTGCTGCATGCACGATCATTAAAGGTCGCTGGCGAGATGGCAAATTCCGACCTATGGACACTAAAACTCAATCTCTTGGAGATTGTACAGCTCAGCTAGCTGACCTACAAGCATTCAAGATGTTGCTTGAAAATACTGATCGCGAATTCCCCACACTCATAGTGTGCAATTTCTATTACTGCGTCCAATCTTATAATGAATACTTGCAGAACTGGGTTCAAAACGGTTTCAAAGATGCAAAAGGTGGCACAATTAAGCATGAGTTGGTTTGGGAACAGGTAGTTCAGTTACGACAAGAACTACAAAAGACTCACGTGATACATACACTGAGTCATCAACGTGATGTTGTTCACGTTGCAGGGAATTCATTAGCTGATGAAGCCGCAAAGGCAGCTGTGCATACGGCTTCCGTAGCTGCAATCACTTGTTCAAAAACTAAAATAGACTGCAAAATAATGCTAGCTGTCAATGCCAAAAGCAAAGGCAATGGTGCAGTGTTACCTCAAAACTATCCACTCCAATACTCATACATGATTGATGCAAACTCCGTTCCTTTTGCTTGAATTCCTGGAGTGGGGGATAGAGTAATTCCAAACAAGAAACATAGAGTAGCTTTTATTTTTTTTATTTTTTTTAAGGTTTTATATAGCGCGAACAAGACTCTTGCGAGTATCAGAGTGCTTTACATGACAAGTAGAAATATATACAGCATATATTACGATATAGTGAACCACGAAATAAGTAAGTAATACATACATCTAGATCAAGAGAAGGCAGTGCGAGGCTAGTGCAAAACAGCAAAGATAAACAGGACGAATATAAGCGAAGAGAAGCAAGTAATATAGTATAGTGAATAGAACATAGAGTTCACATGGATTGAGCCATGAGGATAGCTTTCACTTCTCTTTTGAAGGAAGCAGAGGAAGGGTTCATTCTAGTTTCACTGGTGCTGAGCGTTCCATATCCTTGAAGCCATACCGGAAAAGGACCGGTTATACGTTTTTTTCTTGGCAAATCGTTGAGGTTGTATGAGAAGAGTCTTGGCACTCCTGGAAGCTCTGCTGCCCGCTGAGAGCACCAGTTTCTGAGCTAGGTATTGTGGGGCATAGTGGTAGAGAGCCTTGTGTGTCATACAAGTGATTTTTAAATGAATTCTGGCTTCAAACGGTAGCCAGTTTAGGACTCTCAGGTCTGGGGATATGTGGGCGTTTCTCTCTGAACCTGTGATGAGTCTCGCAGCAGAGTTGATCATGGCTCTTAGCGGGGCTGTCGGTGACCTTGGGAGTCCGTATAAGGTTACTGCTCCATATTCCAAGCGGGGGATAACTAAGGCTTGAACTTCTGTTTTGAAATCGAAGGCGGGCAGATAGGGCTTTAGTTTTCACTGGGTCTTTAGGTGGAAGTTGGCTCCCTTTGTTGAGGCGCTTATGTGTTTCAGCATCTTGAGGTTATTGACCAGCGTTACCCCTAGAGATTTTGCTGAGTCGACTATGAGCTGTTAGGTGCTCCATCCAGTCTGTGATAGTTTGAGTTTTTTTGGGGGGAGCGATTATTAGGAATTCTGTTTTGAGGGAGTTAAGTTTCAACTGGTTTTCGGACAGCCAGATTTGGGTTTTTTGTAGTGTGGAGTTGAGTGATTTGATGTCTTCCAGAGAGTGAATTTTGATGTAAATTTGGGTTCGTCAGCATTCATGTGGAAGTGTATCTTGGAGAGGCTTGAGAAGATCAGTGAGGGGTTCCATGAAAAGGTTGAATAGGGTGGGAGAGAGGGAGGAGCCTTGAGCAACTCCCAGAGTGATAGACGAGGGGAAGGACAGGGATTGGTTGACCTTGAATCTTTGGGATCTGTTTTGGAGGAAAAAGACGAACCAGTTAAATACACTTCCAGACAAACCCATTCTGTGTTTCAAGAGATTCAGCAGGTTGTCGTGTTACACAAAGCACATTTGGGAGAGGGTCTGATACATCAGGGGATCTTTGAATCTATACTAGAATTAAAAGAGAAGTACTGGTGGCCAGGGATGAATGGTCATATTCACACGTTTGTAATTAACTGCCAAAACTGCAACAGAGATCGCAGCAGAGATCGCCGCCAGATACCTGACAACAGTGTAGCCAGCCCAGTACAGACACCATTGTTAGACAGCATTAGACTATCTACATGCAGACTTCCCAATGGGCAAATGCGGTCCCACAACTATTAGGACAGATTCATTTGGATGTGGTCTCAGCGCTCGGCTGACACTCAATCTGTTATGAAAGATTTGAGAGTCTTTATTGGCACATACGCAGTCGGCACGCTACATTCTGACCAGGGTTCTGCCTTTAGCTCAAAAGTTTACAAGGAGGCCATGGCCAATCTGGGCGTTGCATTGCTGTATTCTAGTCCATTCCACCCTGAGGGAATTTTGGTAGTGGAAAGAAAAAACCGGGACATAAAGCAATCTATAACAGCTAGGGTATTAGGCTAGGGTGACGGTGGGTCAAACATCTAATAGGTGTCCGACGTAGTCTTAACAATCTGTCAAGAAGTTCTCTAGGGGGAATCACTCCATATGAAATCCCTTTTGGAACTAGAATGATTGTTGAGGACGTCGATTGTCACACTTCAGTGGTAGAACAAAAACCCTTGAATATCAAAGATCGTTTAGCGGTTTTGCAGGACTTAAATGAAATAAGGAAAAGCCAAAGCAACGTGTTACTGAAGCCAACGGCCACTGAAGAGAAACCACCCATCCCAGTAAGGCTGGCTTGGATTCCAAAGATTGGGGATCTAGTCAGAGAAAAAATCACAGACAAGAAGGAATTTGGGCCTTCTTACAGACAACCAGTACCTGTCTTAGCAGTCCACGGATCAAGAACAGTTTTACTAACGCCCCTTGCTGTTAAAAAGGAGAACAGGTTTGTGTCCATCAACCTGGGCAAACCACATCATGTGGCCGATCATAAGTAGTAGGCCATGTGGACTCCAAAGATGTAGCAGATGCCCGAATCTGGCCACTATCCAAGAGGTTCAAACTGAGAGACTCATCACCTTTGAGTAATCCGCAGAGCGAAAAAAATGACTATGCAATAAAGCAATGGAACTTTTACCTCTTGAGACCCAAATAACAGTTTGTCAAGAAACACCTGTCTACAATGAAATAGCATCTGACTATACAAATATGACAAGTGAGCAAGGGGTTCCAGCAATTTCCACGAATACTGATGCAATTCCGAAAATTGACAGAACTGCCTCTGGCTATTTCATTAACTTTGATACGTTTTCCGACGTTCCCAGTGAACCTGAAACAACGCCAGTAAAGAGAACTTTTAAAGAACGAGCAACAGACCTTTTGCATCAATTGGAAAAGACTTCTCTGGTTTCACCATGGATTGAACTTTGGATTGTGTTGGGTGTACTGTTTCTTCTACATTGTTTGACTCTTGTATTTACCTTGGGAATAGTAATAACTGGAAGATATGTTAAAAAGTACACAGTAAGTAAGAACATCCACTTACTCCTCAAACCACACAAATCATCTCATCGTGAACAAAGAGACTTGTCATTAGTGATCATCACAGCCGTTCCTATACCAGGTGGTATAGCTTGGGACAGAACTGATTATGACATGCTTGGTCCTGCAGAGCTGTTGAAGATTCTACACCAATTCAAGGTTTCCTTGAGTGACTTTGTTTCATCTAGTACCTTTTCTGATGATTGGGACTTTGAGACTGTTAATAATATGATGTCAGACTTTGAAATGTCTGCAAAATTTACGAATCATGAATACTTAGAAGGTTCATCGGATTACAAACAAATGTATTGTAATAATCACTCTGGTCATCATTTCTTACATAAATCTGCAAATCCTAGAAATGTATTAACTTATAACCAATGGGAACATTGTCCTACGCCACCAAAGAGTAGCTCAAAGACATTTTATAACAAATGTCCGTACTTTTCAGGTTTTAAAGTTTCAAATCCAGAAACATTTTACTTTAAAAATGTTAATAAGACAGGAATGAAAAGTATGCTGACTAATACTCAGCAAATAATGTTTTGAATGACACTGTTCAACAGACATATTGTCTTGGGGTAGCCAAGATAAAAGATTTAAACAATCCGTCCATACCTACACCGACACCTGATAGTAATTAGTAAAAACACTACAGAAGGGGGGGTCGACGTACAAACTATTTGTCTTCAAAACAGAACAGATCCTACTTGGAAAAAAATGGTTAATCTGGCCCACAAACAAAAACAACTATCAAGATAGATTCCTGAAAAAGACACAAGGGTTCACATTCACTAGGCCAGATCCAAGATATATCCAGAGACAACATCCAGGGATAGTAACATCATACAGTGTGGGGAAACTGCGCCTTGAGTGGCTACAGAAATCTACACTAAAGGAAGTAAAACAACACTTATCTTTACTTAAAGATGGCGTTGAAATAAGGGACTTCTTACAAGGACCTACTAAACTGCATCATAAACATTTCATATACGCCGGTATCTATGCTGCCTATAATGTAGCATGGAAGATTACGCAAGCAGAGACAGCAGAACGTATATGAGAAATTGATCGTATTATCTCAGAGAAATTTCTCTCTGTAGTTGACAATGGGTTAATGAGTCTGTCATCCAGTTTATATTATTTGGACTGCATACTATCCTTTGCCATAGACATAATGGAACAGGACTTGGTCATGTTGCAACATGGTCAATCACAATTGTGTTCTATCATGCTTTTGGGCTGGACATTGCAAAACCTTCGTTCAGGCTATATGCCTTGGAGTCTAATCAACACCACGTCATTGTTTTCTGAATTTGACCTTACGGATAAATAAATCACACTGGCACAGAGGGGAGCAGAGTATACGGTGCTGAGCATTGAAAAACTGGAAAGATTGCCATTAACTGTTTCTGAGAAACCAGCGACTGAATGGATAAAACATGGTACAATCACTCTGCCTATGACGATTTTCCATTTTCAGTATTGCTTAAAACATATACCAGCAGGCCTATATGTAAGGTTGAGTAAAGAATACATCAAGACATCCTGGGATTTACCTTATACACACAGATGTTGAAGTGGGGGGAAAGTAGTGTTTCTTAGTGATACAAATTGAGAAAATGCACTAAGTGGTTCACTCATGTGTCGGGATATTAATTTACACAGGGCCTGCGATGGTTCCACAAATAACTTATCCTGCCTCCTGCAAGGTTCACCAGCTGCGGTGATTGATCCAATTTTTAAGCAACTGTCTAATGGAAGTTATATTGTGTTGAATGATCACAGCTGCTGCGGCATGTTGCCAGGAATAGCCTATCTCGTAACTGTGTCAGCCAGGGTCACTTGCTGTATGGAAGTATTGTTTCCTAAAACAAAGACAGACTGGGAGTCGCCATTATGGCCTTCACTGAACATCTCTTCTAAACGAATTGATACTTTAAGCAGACTGAAAGGCATTCTTTTACAGAAAACGGTGCTACTGACCTCTGCCAAAAAGATGTATAATCTGCAAGTTGCAAGGACTTCTGCAGAGATACATGCCCTTTTAACAACGAACTGCCCTAAACATTTCTCGGAAATGTTAGGTCATATCTTAAACATGTCTGATATGAGTGGTATTGTACATGTATTTAAGACCGTTTTTTCGGGACTGTTAGCACCTTTTCAAGCAGTCCTAGGTATATTTCCAAACTTCGTGCACTCGGTGTTTGGCAGACTGCCTCTCGTTTTGGGGCTCGCAGCAGGGATACTATTTTTGCTCCTTCTGCTCCGATATGGCAAGCCAACTCACCAACGACGCCCAGATCACCTTGGAGAACACTCTTCTGGCGATGAGGTGTCATGAGCGCATAATCTAAATTTTGAGATTAACTTGTTTAAGAGAATTGAATACCACATGGTTTCTAGCATTCTAGCATTCAGACCAATATGGCAAGATTGCATCTAACCTGTTCTATGATGCCTGCTATGTGGAGAGGAATGCGTGCTAGACATCTGTCTGACACTCCCATCAGTCATGCCAATGGAAGTTGATACTTTGCTTGGACCAGTAACGGCTCATGTACTGTGTTGTCTCCAGCGGCTACCAATCCTGATGACGGCATTCATTGAGATCTCACAGATGCAACATGCTAATGGTGAGGTACGAGGAACAACAGACGCACATCTACTTTGAAAATTGCTGACGGTGATGGTTCACATCTATGTGCGGTAATCCAACTTTCACCTACGATGGTAGACAAATTCTTTACAGACTTAGAAGACTTGATGTTTTCTCCAAGCCCTAACACTGACTTTTGATTTGGCATGCAGTGTTCTGAGAGACTCTGAATTCGACCTTCATTTTTCAAACAAAGTTCTAACTTTGGGACTCTATTTTTCCTATGATTAATTTTTGGTTTTCCAAATTCATATTTTTTAAATTTTGGGCACCAAGTAATCTGCTTAAAGTAGAACTATTCATAGAGAACTAGATTTCTTTGATAGACTTCCAAGAGACAATAATTGACCTTGTCCTCATACAAACAGTTCATATAACCTGCTCGACTTTTTTTCTGTATTGAAGAGCCATTTCATAAATGTATATTCGTGATTCATTCGGATAGCATTTTCAAATGTCAAAAATATATGCTTTTGAATGAAACATTGCTTTGAAATGCATACAGCACAAATGCTCTTTTTCATGTACAGCCAATGCATTTTTATGTATTTTGGGTGGGTTTTAACGCATCATGTGTAGATATGTTTTTATGTGATTATAACTTAGTAATGTCATACATAATAAAGTGGAGTGGGTGTTGTGTGACGTTTTAGGCTCCAAGTGAATTTTCCTGATTCATGCACTTATATAGGTACAATTCACATTGCCCTTATATAGGCATAGAAATCAAGTCCTTATTTAGACATACCCCATGCAGACCAAATACATTCATGGCTACTTCTACCCATACCAAACATCACAACGATTTCTTCGAAAATTGGCTTAAGCAGTTAGGGAACTTCCCCTTTTCGAATATTGATTTGTTGAAGAACTCATGTACTTTGCAAAGAACAACTATTCCCTAGGGGTTCTTTCCTGACGTTAATATGCCCAACTTATGTCAAACTATGGCATTCCTAGACACCTTCAAAGTGTAAATATACCTCCACTTGCTCTAGCGAGACACAGTGGTTCGGAGCAGTTTGACTATCTACTTGCCCGACGGAGCTCGCTACAGCAAGTGCCGACGGAGGCCGACCCTCCAGCTGACGCACTGATCAGGAAGCTATCTCTTCTCCTGCTGAGAATCCAGCTCCAGTGTTTCCAAGCTCCCCTTGCGAGGTGTAGGGTAATCGATCCCCGAGACAGAGATACCAGACCTCCTTCATTTTAACTAAGGTATGGAGCTGATTAGAACCTAGAGAAATCTTGGATAGATTCTTGGCAAAGAAAACAAAACCTATGCTACACAATACTTACTTCTTCCCTCGTACTAGACTTAGGTTAGGTACATCGAAGTAGGCGTATTTGAGAAGCACCAGTTGAGTATTTAAGCCTGTGTATTTATGTATGTATTTTTAAATGGCTTCGAAACCATACAATGCTCTTACAGTATTATTTTATAATACTATTCTCACTGTACGCATTATACTTTGCAGTCTGCTTAACATTATTAGCAGTTCACTTCTCTTGTATGAGAAAGAAGACTGTTCAAAAAACCTTTTTATTGAAAATGCCCGTCTTTCTATTTCTCTACAAACTCTGTTGAAACGAAGCATGCACGATTGACTGAATGAAATATGTATCTATTGTTTCCGCCAATCTAGAGATATGTTTCTTATTCTTAGAAAACAAAGTTGTCATGTTTATGCGGTTGTCAGAAACTAATCCCTTCTTGTGAATTCGAGAAAGTTTCTAGTGACCTCTGAGCTAGCTGGCACTCAGTATTAAGTTTAGTATATTCGATAGAGACCTAGTCGACCTCAGTCCTATGTCTATTGTATAGGACATATTATTCCAATGCACAGTGCCTATAGGGAATATAGGAACTACGCTACAGCAGTAGCAATCTACTTCCCATTTATGAAGCAACAGACAGCACAGCATGTCTGCCAGAGATGTTGTAGGGTCAGAAACAGTACATAGGTAAGTAGGTATGATGGAAAACTAACTGATGAGTAAGATTTTAAATGAAGGAGCTGCTGTGATAGCCGGCAAAACATCCATGTCAAAACATCAGCAGTAGGACAATGGGTCATGGAATGATAATGGTAGATTTATATACACGTCTGTGCAGTGCGTGTCACTTAATGTTCTTTTCTCCCACTCTCATGAGATGGTTTTACAAGGCAACTCTGAGCTCACTGGGTGTGGAGCTTCCACGAATCCCAGAGACAGGCCGTTCCAAAGACGGTAACAGAGAAGGTTGAAAGATCTGAGTTTTGATCCTGGCAGATTGACTGGTGATCCCTGAGGGGGTGTAGTTGGTCTGTGTGTGTTGCCACGGCTGTCCAGTGGGTGTAAGAAAATGTCAGCAATTTGTGGAGGACCCTCTTGTGGGTGAGAACCACCCAGCTTCATGCACTACGGACTAGAGGGTTTGGGTCTGCGCAGGATACGTTACATTCTGATAGCAAAATGGAGGACCTTGTCCATAGCGGATAGATGTTACCAAGGATTAACATCTTCAGTTACGACAGAAAGAGAAAGTCCATTTACGTGGAGGTGCTTGAAAAGCTTTCTGCACTCTGCTGGTGCAGGCAGGATGTTTATTCTCTAGTTGGAATTTGCCAGGGGATGTTCAGATACAGTGGGTGAATCAAACCTTGGAGCAGCACTGGTAGCGTTGACTCTTGGAGTCTTGTAGTGTGTGCTGGATGCGGTAGAACTGTCTCAATGCTCTACGGAGCTCAGAAAATCCAGACTCTCCTTCATCTCAGAGATCGACCTCTGTGGCTTGACCAGTTGAACTGCAATAAAGAAGATGACCTGGACCAGTTCTACCTCTCCTGACCTTTGAACTGCTCATTAAGGAACGAAGCCCTGCCTGGAAGGAAGATCTGCACAAGGCACAGCTGACATAAGTCCCACCTGGAAGGAATATCTGCACAAGGCACAGCTGACAGAAGTCCACCCTGGAAGGAAGATCTGCACATTGCACAGCTGTCAGAAGCCCTGCCTGGAAGGAAGATCTGCACAGGGTGTAGCTGACAGAAGTCCCTGCCTGGAAGGAAGATCTGCACAAGGCACAGCTGACAGAAGCCCCCGTCTGGAAGGAAAATCTGTAAAAGGTGCAGCTGATAGAAGCCCCCGTCTGGAATGATAGTCTGCACAGGGCACAGCTGACAGAAGTCCTGCCTGGAAGAAAGATTTGCACAAGGGACAGCTGACTGACGTCCTGTCTAGAAGCAAGATCTGCACAGGGCACATCTGACAGAAGTCCTGTCTAGAAAGGAAGATCTGCACAAGGCACAGTTGACAGAAGCCCCCGCCTGGAAGGAAGATCTGCACAGGGCACAGCTGGCAGAGGTCCCGCCTTGAAGGAAGATCCGCCCAAGGTGCAGCTGACAGAGGTCCTGCCTGGAAGAAAGATCCGCTCAAGGCGCAGCTGACAGAAGTCCTGCCTGGAAGGAAGATCTGCACAGGGCACCGCTGATAGAAGTCCAGCCTGGAATGAAGATCTGCACAGGGCACAGAAGAGAGAACACCTGTCAAGAAAGGAAGATCCGTACAAGGCGCAGCTGACGGAATTCCTGCCTGGAAGGAAGATCTGCACAGGGCACAGTTGACGGAAGGTCTGCCTGGTGGTGACCTCAAAGTAGTGAGAGACCCACAAACCACAAGATCCTTGAAGCCCAGCTAGCCAGACTGGACGCAATGTACACCAGAGGCCTGATTTAGATTTCAGTGGATTGTTTATTCCATCACAAATGTGACAGGTATCCTGCCCGACCCATTAAAAATGCATTACATCCTGTGGCAATTATAATAAGGCAGACAGGATATCTGTCACGCTTTGATAATGCCTTGGTCTAGTTTGCAAAGTTTTACTCAGCGGAACTCCACAAAGTGCCAGGGAAACTCCACCGCATTCTGCAGACTTCTGCTAGTGGCAGAGTTTGTTAAATTGCACTGCTCTCACAGATTTTTAATGCCAGGAGTTTAACCCCCACTGTAAAATCATCAAGAACAGCACTACGCGTCGTTTCAAAGGGCGATGCTGCTTTCTGCCGCTCTAATTGATATTCTAATCGAAAGGCAGCTTCATCAACGAGAATGGCAGATTTTAACACTTGAGTGGTCGCGACCTGCCGTGACCTCCCGCAATGAGAAATCTCGCCAGGAGGAGGTCTATTGTGTTATATTTTCTTACCGGTGGCGAACTGCTTGAGAAAATAATTCTGTTCTGCATGGAGTTTTTTGGACCAACTCCGCACTCTTGGGCAAAACTTTGCGAGGTCTGCCGGCAGAGCTGAATTCTTCACCCACCCCTAGTCTTGAGGCAATAATCTGTTGGACAAACTCCTAACTAGGCCCTTTGTCTGCAATAAGTGCTGTAGAAGAAGTGAAATCCATGGCCTTGTGAGTATGAGGCAGTTATCTGTCTTCTGATGAACCCCACAGAGTGAGTGTACAGCCAGAGAGCAGTAGGGGGGCCGAAGGACAGGAAATTAGGTAAACTTGAATATGAGAAATATGGAAAGGTATAAATGCAGCATCACCTGTGGATAACTGACACCTCCTCTCACTCTTCAAAATGCCCATCCGGTCACAAATGGCATCCTGGGCCCCAAAAGGACAACATCATGCCAGATGCCATGTAATGTTGGAAAAGGGGGTAAAAAGAGTAATAGGCACACATCTGCTGTGGTGATATGTCAGGTAAATTATTGGTTGTGATGGATTCTCTACAAGTAGTAAATGACTGATATCGTTGAATATTAAAGTATATGACTCAACGTTTGTTTGCCTTATCTGCGCTTATAATGTAAAGGACGGGCCTTACAGTGAACACCTCGCTCTGTTTTACACAAAAACCCCAGAAGGAGCTGCATCTTACAGAACTTTATCTAACTTAGGAAGAGCTAAAGACTTGCTTTTTAAAGTTGTCTTTCAGGGCCAGAAACGGGTGCTGTAAGCTACACTAGTTTCAGGGAGATGGACAGATGTTATGGCGATAGGAAACACCCCTCAACTCACAATAATGTTCCAATCTTCCATGTTAGTAGAAACCAGAAATGCTTGAACCAAGGGAGCTGTTGAAAGTGTCAAAGGTGACTTATGAACAGCGAGGTAAAGACAGGAGTTGGTATTTGAGATGATCTTAAGTAAATCGGAAAGAATGAGAAAAAGTGTGTAAATGGAGTTACTTTTGTTGTATACTTGGTAAAGAGTTACTGGAAATTTTACAGCCCAGCCTGATCCATCTCTTTTTCTATACTCTACTGTTGTTTAAATGAATTCTTGACCATATGCGTCTATCTTAAGCTATACCTCAAGCACTTGGGTGCTACGTGAGCGCCCTTACTTTGCTCAGTTACTCTGTAAACATTGGTAAATCACCTCTTTTCCAGACATTAATAAAATGTCACCTGATCAACAGAACATTTAGTTAAATATCTGTGTATGATGAAATATTCCTTGCAAAGTTTCAAAAGCGATAAAGAAGAAGGGGGAGCTTTACTAAGATTTTGCACTGTGTTTGCGTCACAAAAGAGGCACAAAATGGCGCAAAATCTTATTTTCCTAATTTACTTTCCAGCGCTAAACTTGTTTAGCACTGGAAATAACGTTAAAGTAATGTGACACTGCGCACAGCATTGTTTGGCATTACTTTGTGCCATCGGGGCCTGCCAAGGTTGGTGCATGGGTGTTCTCGTGCAACCACAAAACTAGGTGCAAGGAAGGAGAAATGCTTTTATTTCTTCTTCCTTTTCTGACTTTGCATGTGTGCTGCACTGTGCAACACGTATGCAAAATGGTAAAAGCTTTCCCTCGTGTCGAGGCATAGTAATTTGTACAGGAAGGGTGTCCTTCCTGTACAAAACTCATGCTGGACTCACAGACTCACACACCCTAGTGCTCTGGTGCTAAGGTGTGTGCATGGCGCAGGCCCTCTGTAATCAGTGCTGGCGCAAGGGAAAGGAAAGGAGAGAGCCATATCTCTGAAAATATGGTGCTCTCCTGTTCCCTTCCTGTCGCGCCACGCAGCGTAGCCTAGCGTGGGAGGGCTGCGCTGCATTGTGTGGAGTGTCTTTTACAAATAGTTAAACATTGTGAATTCTCATTCCATTATGTTTCCATTTAGTAATTTTAAATATCTTTACATCCAACAGAAAACAAGCCTTGAATGTGTGAAATGGCCATCAAAAATGAAGCGAAGGCTGTAACTCTTCAATAATAGCAGAAATAATGAGGTCCAGTATTCAGGAAAACATCAGCGCAGTCGGGGACAGAGGAACCTGCACACAAACTGACAGATCCCGGATGAAGCATCAAGGGCAGTTCAGCGATTGTAAGAGTCTGAGCTTTGCACCTCCACGCCACAAGACGAAGAAATGACCTTATTAAAATTAAGGCAACAACAATATTAAACCGCCTCCTGTATAAACAAGTGTCCAACACCAGCTTTGATCATGGGAGCGGTATGATGTGATTACCGCAGTGCTCTGTTTTCTAAAATGATTATAAGCCATCATTCCGTGCTCTAGGTGAATTCTAAACTCTTTCCGGCCGAACCACAGTAACCAGAGAAGAGCACAACAGAACGGAGCCAGACAACTGACAAATAAAGGAAAGAGGAGTTCTTATATCTACAATACAACAGACTGTCCCGATTTGCACCGGCCAGAAGGAAGATACATCTTTACCCGCAAGCGTGCATTGCCATAATCCAATCTAAAGGCACAATCGCCTACAAAGATACCTTCTACATATTAGGAGTGTGGCAAATATTTGGTGGCTATCGTATTTTATTGTTAAAACAGAAATCAAACGTGGAAAATACTGCACACATAAGTGTGTGAGAAAAAGCCAAGTGCTTTATCAGACATGTCGGCCCATCAGGAAATGCAGTCATGGGATATAGACAAATATATACCCGACCCACAGACACTAACCAAGAAAGAGGAATCATACACATACAAAAAGAGCTTTAGTTTGTCATCACTATGCAAGCTTCATCAGCAAACCTACACAGGAGAAAAAACATTCAAGTGCAGTGAATGTGTAAAGAGCTTTGGTCAGTTATCAGTCCTACAGATACATCAGCGTACACACACGGGGGAAAAGCCATATCATTGCAGTGAATGTGCAAAGTGCTTTAGTCACTTATCAAACCTCCAACAACATCAGCGAATACACACGGGGGAAAAACCATTCAAGTGCAGTGAATGTGCAAAGTGCTTTAATCACTTATCATACCTTCAAACACATCAGCGAATACACACAGGGGAAAACCCATTCAAGTGCAGTAAATGTACAAAGTGCTTTAGTCAGTTATCAAAACTTAAAAGACATCAGCTAATACACACAGGGGAAAAACCATTCAAGTGCAGTGAATGTGCAAAGTGCTTTAGTCTGTTATCATACCTTCAAACACATCAACGAACACACACGGGGGAAAAACAGTTCAAGTGCAGTGAATGTGCAAAGTGCTTTAGTCAGTTATCACACCTTCAAAACCATCAGCGAATACACACAGGGGAAAAACCATTCAAATGCAATGAATGTGGGAAGAGCTTTAGTCAGGTGTCAGACCGAAAACGTCATCAGCGAACACACACAGGGGAAAAACCTTATCATTGTAGTGAATGTGACAGTAGTTTTCGCAACTCTTCAGCATTAAGGGTTCATCAGCGAACACACACAGGGGAAAAACCATTCAAGTGCAGTGAATGTGCAAAGTGCTTTAGTCAATTATCAAACCTTCAAAAACATCAGCGAATACACACAGGGGTAAAACCATTCAAGTGCAATGAATGTGGGAAGACCTTTAGTCAAATATCAGAACGAAAAAGTCATAATCGAATACACACGGGGGAAAAACCATTCAAGTGCAGTGAATGTGGGAAGAGCTTTAGCCAGATATCAGCCCGAAGAAGTCATCAGCGAACACACACGGGGGAAAAACCTTATCATTGTAGTGAATGTGGCAGTAGTTTTCGCGAATCTTCATCATTAAGGTCTCATCAGCGAACACACACAGGGGAAAAACCATTCAAGTGCAGTGAATGTGCAAAGTGCTTTAGTTACTTATCAAACCTTCAAGATCATCAGCGAATACACACAGGGGAAAAACCATTCAAGTGTAATGAATGCGGGAAGAGCTTTAGTCGGATATCAGACCGAAAACGTCATCAGCGAACACACACGGGGGAAAAACCTTATAATTGAAGTGAATGTGACAGTAGTTTTCACGACTCTTCAGCATTAAGGTATCATCAGGGAACACACACAGGGAAAAAAACATTCAAGTGCAGTAAATGTGCAAAGTGCTTTAGTCAGTTATCACACCTTGAAAGACATCAGCGAACACACACGGGGGAAAAACCGTTCAAGTGCAGTGAATGTGCAAAGTGCTTTAGTCTGTTATCACACCTTCAAACACATCAACGAACACACACGGGGGGAAAACCGTTCAAGTGCAGTGAATGTGCAAAGTGCTTTAGTCAGTTATCACACCTTCAAAAACATCAGCGAACACACACAGGGGAAAAACCATTCAAGTGCAGTAAATGTGCAAAGTGCTTTAGTCTGTTATCACACCTTCAATGTCATAATCGACCACACACGGGGGAAAAACCATTCAAGTGCAGTGAATGTGCAAAGTGCTTTAGTCGGTTATCACAACTTCAAAGACATAAGCGAACACATACAGGGGAAAAACCATTCAAGTGCAGTGAATGTGCAAAGTGCTTTAGTCACTTATCAAACCTCCAAAATTATCAGCGAATACAAATAGGGGAAAAACCATTCACGTGCAATGAATGTGGGAAGAGCTTTAGTCAGATATCAGACCGGAAACGTCATCAGCGAACACACACGGGGGGAAAAACCTTATCATTGTAGTGAATGTGACAGTAGTTTTCGCGACTCTTCAACATTAAGGTATCATCAGCGAACACACACATGGGAAAAACCATTCAAGTGGAGTGAATGTGCAAAGTGCTTTACTCCCTTATCAAAGCTTCAAAAACATCAGCGAATACACACAGGGGAAAAACCATTCAAGTGCAATGAATGTGGGAAAAGCTTTAGTCAGATATCAGACCGAAAACGTCATAATCGAACACACATGGGGGGAAAAACCATTCAAGTGCAGTGAATGTGGGAAGAGCTTTAGTCAGATATCAGCCCAAAAAAATCATCAGCGAACACACACGGGGGTAAAACCTTATCATTGTAGTGAATGTGACAGTAGTTTTCGCGACTCTTCAGCATTAAGGTATCATCAGCGAACACACACAGGGGAAAAACCATTCAAGTGCAGTGAATATGTAAAGTGCTTTACTCACTTATCAAACCTTCAAAAACATCAGCGAATACACACAGGAGAAAAACCATTCAAGTGCAATGAATGCGGGAAGAGCTTTAGTCAGATATCAGACCAAAAACGTCATCAGAAAACACACACGGGGGAAAAACCTTATTATTGTAGTGAATGTGACAGTAGTTTTCACAACTCTTCAGCATTAAGGTATCATCAGGGAACACACACAGGGAAAAAACCATTCAAGTGCAGTGAATGTGCAAAGTGCTTTAGTCAGTTATCACACCTTCAAAGACATCAGCGAACACACGGTTGAAAAACTTGTCTAAATTTGCGATTTTTCCTTTGGATTATGTCCTCTTCATATTCATCCAAGATTTTGTTCAGGATATCATAGTTTTTCATTGTAATATCACCCCAATTTGCTTCCTCAATTCGTTTGGATAAAGTATCAACCTCTGATTTGTTTTTTTCAAATTCTTCTTGCGCTATATCTATTAGCTGTCTTAGCATGTTATTGGAGACTGCGTAGATTTTCTTCCCAAAGTAGTAATTTTTCAGGAGGAAAGATAAGAACTCGTAATCCACGAGGGATAAGATTGTGTTCCAGATATTTTTTGAGTGATGCTCCTTCCCACCATTTGGAGGTTTCTTTTTTGGCTACTTTCTCCAATGCTTGAAATGTACTTTTAGCTGATAATAAATTAGTTGAGCTCGATGTTTTGCTAATGCCAGCGCCCGAGGGGTCAAATGCTTCTTCTAATCTATTGTTTCGTCTTTCGCGTCGATTTGTATAGGTGGACATTTTGGATTAGGATCTTTTTATGCACCAATGCTTTGTTTTCTGGCAAATGTCGATTTATTGATCTAGGCTAATCATTTGATATCTTATGATATGGTCCTGGATAATCCGTAATTTAAATTTTCAACAAAAACAATAGGTCCAAGGATTCCAGGCCTATATCTGTTTTCACAATTTTTATAGAGGCAAGCAAATCGTACTGAAAGCTCTGGATCCTATGAGCTTCAAAATTGCAAAGTTTTGAGGAAAGTATGAGTATGTCTTCCGGTTCTGTAGATGTTTTCATTTGAGGCTTTATCCTTTTTCCTTGGGTGCACAGTGCCGTTCAGACGTAAAAAATTCATTCCATTTTCATTAAAGTTTTTCCAAACAAGTCCTTTATTGATTCAAGATTGAACACAAACAGCCGACACGTGTTTCGCCCTGTGTGGAGAGTGGTGCCAGGGCTTTCTCAAGGCTGTAAATAAAAATAAAGTGTATTTTATCAAAAGATTTCTCTGTAGTTTGAGTGACCCCAAGAGAGCAGAAGTAAAGAAACCAAAGAGTGCAGAGGAATAAGTGGCGCAAGGGGAGTCTTCAAATTGCAGATTTTTAAAGAACATTTTTTCATTTTTTGATTGGATTCAAATACCAAGGCAGAGCTTCTAAACTAAGTTCAGAGGTTCCTTAGAGAAGAATATAACTAAGTAACATATGTGTATATGTCAGAAAAGGTAGGGGGCTAGGGGTGATAAGGAAGAAGAAAAAGAAGAAGAGTGAACTTTCCAATATAAAAAGTGGTATTTACATGTAGTAGTTAGTAATCAGATATTATAGATCATGGAGACAATTGCATCATTTTGAACTATTATACCACATTCCAGGTGATGCATGCAATCTGATATAAGGGACCCTAGTTTGCCTTACAAGAATAGATAGAAGTGAGATTTTAGAAAAGGGAATATGAAAACACCCACAGTGTCTGTGCAAGGGATAGCATTGAACTTTTACAGAAACAGTAACAATACCTATTTCAATTTCATTTGAAAATTCTGTGTGTTTCTTCAGTTTTCATCTTTTTGTATAATTAAACAAAAGATGGTTTCCCAAACTTAATTATGTAGATAAAATAACTCATTGATTGCTGGGAATATTTGAAGAGCTTTAGTCAGTTTTTAACTCATGAAAACATCAACAAACACACACAGGAGGAAAGCCACTCAAATGCAAAGTCATCACACCTACAAAATCATCAGTGAACACAGGGGAAAAAACCATTCAACTGCAGTAATTTATTTATTTTATTTATTTTAATTTCTTTTATAGCGCTGGAATCAATCCCGTAAGGGTATCTCCGCGCTGAGCCAGCTATAGAGTTCTCAGTCAGTGCATCTAGGGGAATTAAGTGGACAGGAATGCTTCTTGATAAAGAAGGGTTTTCAATGTTTTCCTAAAAGATAAGTAGCTAGTAATTGATCTAACATCAGGTGGCAAATTGTTCCATAAGGCAGGTCCAACCGATGAAAAGGCACGGTCTCCTTGTCTGGATTTCTTTGTGACCGGAGGTTTTAAGAGCGTTTGGTTGCTTGAGCGAAGAAACCTGCTCGGCTGATATAACACCAGAGATTGAGACAGGTATTTAGGACCTACACCATAAATGCACCTATGGACCGTGCAGCAGATCTTAAAATCAATGCGCTGTCGTATGGGAAGCCAATGTAATTCCTTCAGCAGGGGTTTGGAGGGGGTTCTAGCTGGTGCGCCCATGACCAGTCTTGCTGCCGTGTTCTGGACCACCTGCAAGCGACCTATTGCATCAGCATTTGCTAGTGTCAGCAGGCCGTTGCAGTAGTCCAGACGACTGGTCACTAAAGCCTGCACAAGTGTCTTTCTGTAGGTGGCAGGGAGATACGGGAAGACACGTCTAAGTAGACCAATAGTATAAAAGCACAATCCTGCAATGTAGTTGGTGTGCTCCTTCAGGGTTAACTTTTGATCCAACTTCACCCGAGATTCTTTACATGATGTTTAGATGTGGGTGCAGGGCCAAGATCTACCGGCCACCAGTCAGGGGACCAGAGAATGCTTGCTTTACCAAAGAGCATGACCTCAGTTTTTGTGACATTGCATTGGAGGCAGTTCGTCGCCATCCAATGTGACACCGCCCTCATACCCTCAGCAAAATTCTCTTTGACTCTAGAGTCAAGGGAATTAAAAGGGTAGAGGAGCTGGGTGTCGTCAGCGTAGGAGATCGGTGTGAACCCATACTTCCGCACAATCTCAGCAAGGGGGGCCACGTATACATTAAACAATGTTGGGCTAAGACACGAGCCCTGTGGCACCCCCTTTGTGAGCCCCCTAGAGGTGGAGCGGAAGGGGCCCAGGCTGACAGATTGTGACCTCCCGGAAAGGAAACTCTCCAACCAAGATAGTGCAGGGCCTCCGATTCCTACTCCTTGCAAACGGCTGAGAAGGATGCTATGATCCACGGTATCGAAGGCTGCTGACAGGTCCAACAGCACTAGAATCATAGAGCCACCTCTATCCTGTGACATTTTGATCTGATCAGTCACGGAAAGAAGGGCTGATTCAGTGCTGTGGTTGGGCCTGAACCCAGATTGTGATTGGTCCAGGCCCCCTGTCGCTTCGATAAAACTGGAAAGAATGGTATTTACATGCTTCTCTGCCAGTTTGCTGATGTAAGGAAGGAGAGAAATCGGACGAAGGTTGGAGAGTTCAGACCAGGGCAAGATGGAATTTTTGCGTATGGGGTTCACCACCGCTTCCTTCCAGGCTGATGGAAGCAAGCCCTCAGTGTAAGAGAGATTAAGTAATTTCTGGATGGAAGGTCCTACTATGTCAATAAGAGGGGAAATGAGTTTGGCAGGTAGCAAATCAGTGGGGGAGCCAGTCTTTACTTGATGAATGAGTGTGGTCAGGCCCTCAAAAGTTATTGCTGGGATTACCCGAAGGGTCGTTACAGGGGTCAGTATAGGGGACATTACAGGGACCTCGTTGGCCAAAGGATCTGAGACTGCAGTGATTTTTTTGTATATCCCTTCTATTTTGTCCTCAAAGAACTGAGATATATCATCACACAAGGCCTGGGTGAAAGTGTCTGGGCTCTCACACACCTCAGGATTAGTGAAAGTCTGGATGATTTTAAAAAGCTCTCTTGTGGAGTTACCTGCCTCTTCAATTTGGGCTGTAAGGCCTACTTTCCTGGCCTTTTTGATATTTTTATAGTAGGAGGTCATTGCTTCCAGATAACGGGTTTTATCTTCCTCCTTGCCTGTTCGTCTCCAAATTTTCTCTAGTTTTCTGCATCCCTGCTTTTCAGTTTTTAGGGCCTCGGTGTACCAAGCTTCCCTTTTGGCCATGGTAGGTTTCTTTACGTTTTTCTGAGGGGCAAGAATGTCAATAGCCATCGTCAGGGTGGAATTAAACTTACAGAGAGCAGTATTGATGTTGTCAGAGTTGGAGAATGTTGGCTGTTCCCATGTTTGCATGAGTTTAGCAGAAGTTATTTTATGCCAGGGTCTGCGCTTAATGTGCTGGGAATGTGAGCGAATCATAGGATTAGTAAGGTGGGTGAAGGAGAAATTAATCAGTTTGTGGTCAGACCAAAAAATGTATTTAGGGGAAGAACAGTGAACATTCGGATGCGAAGTGAAAATCAGGTCCAAAATATGGCCACCTGAGTGAGTGGGTTCACTGTTTCTAAGATGGAGACCTAAAAAAATCATGCGCAACACGCTGTTTTTAGAAGAAAGTAAAGTAAAGCGGACTGAGCGTCCAAGCCGGCCAGCGGGTCCGGGAAACACTCACACTGTCCCCCCTGCCGCAGCGCGGAAAATGAAGGCTCAGCCTAAATAGCCCCGTCAGCCTGTCCGCTAGAGCGCTAACCGCTCAGCAAACCCGGAAGTGGTCTTCTCCTCCCCGATACACAATCACGGGGAGGCGGGGAAGCGAGCGAGTGCTCAGGTAATGCTGTGTTATCAGCGTGTATGTGTGCAAGTGTGTGCACTATTTTAATCTAGTGTCACAGATGGGAAAAATTCATAAAATCAATTCTGACAATTCTTTTAAAATCTCACAGATTAAATCATGCGCAACACGCTGTTTTTAGAAGAAAGTAAAGTAAAGCGGACTGAGCGTCCAAGCCGGCCAGCGGGTCCGGGAAACACTCACACTGTCCCCCCTGCCGCAGCGCGGAAAATGAAGGCTCAGCCTAAATAGCCCCGTCAGCCTGTCCGCTAGAGCGCTAACCGCTCAGCAAACCCGGAAGTGGTCTTCTCCTCCCCGATACACAATCACGGGGAGGCGGGGAAGCGAGCGAGTGCTCAGGTAATGCTGTGTTATCAGCGTGTATGTGTGCAAGTGTGTGCACTATTTTAATCTAGTGTCACAGATGGGAAAAATTCATAAAATCAATTCTGTGTGAAGAGCTTTAGTCGATTATCAAACCTCCAAACAACTCAGCGGACACACAGGGGAGAAAACCCCTATCATTGCGGTGAATGTGACAGCAGTTTTCGCTTCTCTTCAGTATTAAGGTATCATCAGCGAACTCACACTGGAGAAAAACCATTCAAGTGCAATGAATGTGGGAAGAGCTTTAGTCAATTATCAGACCTACGAACACATTAACGAATACACACAGGTTAAAAACTATATGATTGCTGTGAATGTTTGAAGAGCTTTAGTCAGTTATCAATGCTACGAAAACATCAACAAACACACACAGGCGGAAAGCCACTCAAGTGCAATGAATGTGGGAAGAACTTTTGTCGACGATTAGAGCTACAAAGTCATCAGTGAACACACAGGGGGAAAACATAGAAGGGCACTGAAAGTGAGAAGGGCTTTTGTCAATTTTCGATCCCACACAGCCCTCAGTGAATACACTCCTTCATTTAAATCACATGGAAATATTCCTAGAGATGCAGAGATTCCGGAAAGAACTTAAGAACATCAAAAATAATATTGACCCTTCTGAAGACATAGAAAAGAGCAAAACAGTGCAGTTATTGTGAGAGGAATGAATTATGGAAAAAGATAAAATTCAAATTATGTAGGACATTGAAATACCAGATGATAAAAGACCCGAAGAGCAGTAAAGAAGAAAATCAGATAACAGTATTTGCAGAATTATAAAAGTGTTTGTTTCCAGTGGTTGTTCACTTTCGTACACATAGCAAAGTGACATTATGTACCAGGATACACAGTGGAAGACAAGCACAATGTGGATTAAAAGAAAAGAAACTGTTGATTTTTATTTGGAGAAGAAGAGATACAAAGGAAAATATTCAATCGCCCCTGACCACACTACCTGTAAAAGCAACACTGAACAATACTGGGACTAACAGTGGTATTTTCAGCTAACTTGTCGGATTAGTGATAAAACCTATAAACCCAACACACCCAGAGTGGACATGTTGTCAGGGCTCTGGAGATGGAAGCTTCATTGGTAAAATGCATGTACTACTATTAACAAATGCAACTGCAGTATATGTAATGAAATAAAGCGAAGCACAGGTGTTCAAGAAAAAAACTATTTTTAGATATAAAAGAGCATATACCTTGTTTTTAAGTAGCGTTTGCTGCATCTTTTACACACTGTTAGCAGTTGATGGATCAGCTCGTGCCTTGCGCCTGCTTACTAAGTGGGACCCGTGGCTCCTCCCCGACTTGGCTCTCCCTATTCATTTTGAGACTTGCCAAACTCTACTTTGTACCAGAATTGAGCCATTGTATGCAGTAGACTCTGAAGAATGTGGTGAAATAGCGAAATCCCACATCAAAAGCATATATGTGCCAGGACAATCCGTTGCACTCCCAGCAACTCATCTTCCACAATTGATTGTCCCTTGTCCTCAAATGTTCTGAAGGATTTGTCGTATGAATACCAGAAGTGGCAGTGACATTCATGAAGCTAAAGCTAACAGGAGTGTGTGGGATATAGAGAGGGGGAGAGATAAAGAGAGTGAGAGAGACAAAGAAAGGGGGAGAAAAAGAGAGAAATGGAAGGAGGGGGAACAGAACGTTATTTGTACTCACCTAAAAATAGAAGAAGCAGCCGAATACATGCCAATATGTGACATCACCAGAGAAATGGGCTGAACACCTATGAGTTTAATGTTTATTTTTAATACCTATAGACCATGTCATGCCAATGAAGAGGGCACAAGTAAGGAAAATAGTGAAGGAGCCCATTATCATATGCAAATCACAGTGACGTCACATGTAGTGACAGCACAAGAAGTGATGTCAGACCCTTATAATAATTTTCACGTGAAAGGTTGACGGCCTGTTTTAAAAACAATAAACAAGAAACATAAAATAATGTAAAAATAAGTTTTTGGTTTCAGTTTTTTACATCATGTGTTTTGCCCACTATTAGTTTGTAACTAAACTCGGAAATGACTGAAAGTGTAAATAAAATGTGCTTTAATTTGCGCTTGTTTCATGACGTTATTCTTTATCCAGCCCCTAAACCCCAAAGTGTTTCACATTTACAATGTATTAAGCAATAGAAGGACTAATTTTGTTAAGTTCTCTGTTCCTCTCTTGCACCACTCACACAAACACTCAGAGGCCTGTGTCTGCAGTGCTGGGGCACAAAGTAACAATTACCAGTTGCAGGCTAAGGAGCTAAGTGGAACTGAGTCCCGTTTCTAGATGATAGTGGGGGGACCCCTTCAAACTGTGGCTACCCTCCGACTTGTGCCCTGCTGATAAAGCAATAGTGAATTTGAATAATTTATGATGAATTGAAATGAGAGAAAGAGAAGAACAGAGCAAGGTGCAGGATATATTAAAGAAAATGAAAAAAAGAGACACAAGACTTTAACCTGTTCTGTGTACTAGCACTTTACGTAAACAAGTTGTGCTGTGCGTTGTGAACAGGCTGTCACGCCTTTGTATGTAAATGAGCTTCTGTGACCAGACACCCCAGGCTCCCATCTCTTCTAGCACGGATGATAATGTGAACACTGTAAGGTAATCACAAACTAGGACTAAATTGTGAAACAATTGGCTTCCAGGTCACACAACTGTTGTTATGTAGTTCTTTATTAATTCTTTTTCATTTACTTTAATTTGCAGCATTCCTCCAGGCTACTTTTTCTCAGTATTACACTTCAGGTCGCTCATTTGTCGGCATGGGTTTTGTCCTCACACTAGTCTAGGACAGGCCTTCTCAAGGTAGAAGGCGCTGTAATAGGAATAATAAATCAGACATATATGAAATTGTATGTAAACAAATGTGTGCCTTTCAGTTATCAGGCACCACCCGACTCACATTTACACTTGTAATTGAGCACCAGACTAAAGTGACTCCTCCCTGTATAAGTATGTGCCATCAGTAATCGGGCTGATGGTTCCGCTGATGGCACAGCAAATACAGTTTCTGGGATTGTGCGCATTGGCCTAAATTTTAATTGCTGAAGTTGCACACAGTTTCGCTGATGCGCACAGTTAATAAGGCTTGTGGATATTGCGCACTGTAAGCAGATCACTGAAGTTCACCCTTAAGTAGTAACTAGGTCAAAACATAGTACGTGGGGCGTAGCCGGGTGCCAGCGAAGATGGCCGCCTGACTCGGGAGCTCCATGGAGCCGAGCCTGTGGAAATTAGCAAAATTAATGTACCTAAGCGGCGTTCATTTGCCCTCTCCCGTCCCCCTCCCTGTAGGCACCACGTATACCCTGAAATGATTGACCGCATCATTCTGCCAATGAAAGCCCGTGCCCATATGTACATGACAGCCATTTTAGGCCATGGCCTCTCTGTCCGTTTTTATAAAATCCCCGGCTTCCCTCCTGCGTGCATTTGAGCACCCCCCTCCCACTCTCACATGCATAGACCATGAAACCCAGCACTCTGCGCGACCCTGCTATGAAAGGCAACCCTCCTGCTTGACCCAGGCACCCCCCCCATTTCCCTCTTGAAGGAGCATCCTTCGCCTCAGCTGACATAGCCCCCCAGCTGTATCTGACTGCCCCTGTTCTCTCATGTACGGGTCATAAGACCTCTCTCTCTCTCTCTCTCTGCGCGACCCCGGCCCTGCACGCACCCTGACCCCCTCTTTCTCCTCACATGAACAAGTCATAGACCCTCTTCTTACGCAAAGCCCTGTCCTTGAGGGTCACGGCCGCGCCTGACCAGCACCTCCTTCCCTTCCATGAATGCCCCTCTGTTGACAAGCCTTCCCTCCGCACTCAATTGTCCACGCGGCATTAATACCACTCCTCTGATGACCCTTTCCCCCCCCCCCCCCCGAGTCCAGCTGACCACACATGTCCGAGGCCATCGCCTGAGCCAGGAGATACCATTTACTGCCCTTATTGTATGAAGTCACTCCTCTTCAAAGGATCCTCTATTGGTCTTAGCCACCCCACCCCTTGGGCTATGATCAGGCGTACACATCCTGCAAAAACACTCAGTTGCGTGATTGCCCTCCCCTCTTATCAGCAGGTCAAGGGTCCCCATTGTGAATGTATATGGGTAGGATCACCACGAGGATTATAGGGATGTCTTTTCTTTTGCGTCACACCGCCCTGATTGTGTTATCCTGTGTTCTGTAAAGTATAAAAAGCCAGAGTCTCAGCTCACTTGTTAGAGCACCTCCCGAAAGACACTGTTTTTCGTGTCCGAAATGACTGGCTCTCCTCATGAGTAATAAACTCTGTTCTTGATTCCTGCTTCCAGCGCCCGTCTCTTTATTTTGGTAATTACTCACCATGGGAACTAAGAGGCGCTTTGCGCCAGCAGCCTGGGCATCGATAGGAATATGGTTGCATTTTCCACAATTGGCGTCCCAACGCGGGGCCCATCAGTGACATAAGGTCCAGTAAGAGAGATCCAGACGATGAGGTGAACATCTAAATGATCGGAGTATACCTGCCTTGAGAGGGCCCTCGTCCGGCTGCCGATTAAATGAACTTCACCGATTCTGAACGGACCTCTCTCGAGTGACCTACTGTCCTGACTGGAATCCCACAGGACTGCTGCGGTAAAATCATGGAGTAAGAGAACGATCGGGCGCTGGAAGGAGGAAGGCGAAGAACTGCCCACACGGTCCGGTCCGGGTAAGGTCGCGTAAATGCGACAAATTGTGAAATGATTGTTTGTTGGATAATACTAGTATTACGCTTTATTGAAACCTCTGGAGATTCACCGTCTGCAAACGGAGAAAACAACAGGCTCTCCCTTTGCAAGCAGTGAAGGATAGGTAACGCAGACTTTTGTCCCCATTGTAATCCGTCGTGTCTATCTTCCTCCCCCACTGTTTCCCGAACTGTCGTTCGTGGATTATTGTCTGGAGATTCTTTGTCTGCAAACAGGGAAAGAACAAGGTCTCTCTTTGCAGGTAGAGAAAGAGTGGGTAGCGATAACTTTTCGTGCCCACTTATTCTCCCCACTGAATTGTTTGATTGGCCGATTATTCGGTATTTGTTCGTTTGAGGTATTCACCGCCGCCAAACAACGGAGAATAGAAATATTCTGCCTAGTCTTTGCCCGCCGTGATAAGATAGGTAATGCAGACTTTTGTCCCCGTTGTAATCCGTCATGCCTATCTTCTCCCCACTGGTTGGTAGCCTGTTTAACCCGGACCGCTTATTAGAGATGAACCATCCAGCTCCACTGGAGGGCACACCTAATAAGGACATGTTCATTAAGTGTGGACTAGTCGCTATAGCTTATAATAGGTTATGGCATAAAAATACAAGAAAAAGAGTCGAGCGAAATCAGTAGGCCACTGATGAAGTCATCAACTTCGCTAAAAATAAAATAAGAAACGATAGAAATAACCCGCAATAAGAAACATAAAAATGACGAAGGAAAACAAGCTTGACACCAAGGCAGCCACGAGGTAGCTAGGTTCCGTTGCCTATTCTTGCCCTAAACATGGCTGCCTCATTGCCCACCACGCCCAAATAACGGTCACATGAAATAGATACAAATCAATAGGTACCTACCCCCATTCCGGAAACTCCCGAAGTGCAACAGGTCCGCAGTTACGCCCATCCGGAAGGCGAGGCCTCGAGGCACGAGGGGCCCGCCTGACCACGGTCGGGAGGAGATGATGTTGGGCAGGCGGTCCAAAGAATGGCAGAGTCCTCTCCTTCTCTCCTCTTCCGCTGCCCTGCAGGCCACGGGGGGGGGCTGTCTTGCCTCAGCCACCGACCACCCCCCCCCCCTTCTGTCTCTCGCCTGGTCCGACCCACGAAGAAGGCAGAAGCCGAAGGCGAGAACGGCGGCGAATCAAGTAGTCCCGCCACATTTCAAATTCGCCGCATGCCATCGCCTGCTTGCCAAAGGCCGAAGCCAAGGCGAAAACAGCGGCAAATCAAGTAGTCCTGCCAGATGCCAAATTCACCGCATGCCGCCGCCTGCATAGGCACAAGTAGTCCCGCCACATGTCGAGGGAAAGGGGGGGCTGTCTTGCCTCAGCCGCCGACCACCCCCCCATCTTCAATGGCTGGCATGGCCGATATCGAAGACGACGGAGCCGAGGAACGGCGCGGGGTCGCTGGAAGGGGGAGGTGACGCGAACGAGCCTCCCCCACCTCCCTCCAGGTGGAGGCTTCCAGCGACACCCCAATGCTCTTGCTTAAAGAGGGTCAACATCATAAAGCGGTCCTCTGCCCAGGACGGGCACTCGCTCCATATCGCCTCTCCTCGACCTTGAAGATTCTATAAGAGCCGGGGGGCCCCCGACCCCTCTGCATGGGTGCCCCCGCCCCCTTCACTGGGAACCACGACATCGGTGCAACTCCTGCCGGCACCAGCCTCGGATTAGAAATGGCTAAAATGCAGCCACGGCACAGACTTGTTCAGTTCCGGAGGAACACCAGGATGACCCGGTAGGAAAATTGTTGCCGCCCTTCCCACTCTTTGACTCGTGGTCCATATTGTTAGACTGTTAACATTATAGCACGAAACTTTTTGAATTCCCAACGGAAGGCTTTGGGCCAACCATGCAAGGCTAGAGACATCCTGACTGTGCTGGAACTCGCCTGACCCCACCCAAAATGGCGCCGACACAAAATGAGATTTTTTTTTTTTGAATGAACTTTATTGTACAATGACCATGCAACTTTTTTGCCCCGAGATATATATAACGCTTTGGATAAAGAAAGTAGATATGAAGGATATTGAGCATGTGCTTGGACAATGAGTTGACTTAGGGTGGGTACTGATTATGAGTTGGAAAATGAATTGGTGTAATTTAGATAAAGAATGAGTATTGGATAATGAATTATGAATCGATTAAAATGAATTTTTGACATGCATCATGTTTGCTCTGTAAGGTAATTTCAATACGATTTTATTTGCACTGCTGCACTTTATGCAATGAACTGCTACCAATTCCGTTTATTAAAAGTATTTTGGAAGAAGAAAGCATGGTCGTTGCAGTTGCATTAATGAGTTTTGTAATGCCTTACTACTGCGAGCGAAGAGTAAGTATGATGAAGGATGTAGATCAAAAGGGATCAGATATTTGGCAGCTACCTTATGTGCCATAAGCAACCGGAGAAGTGTTTCAGATACCCTTAAAAATGACACCACAGAAAATGCCTTCTGACCGTCACCCTTGCACCCGATAAAGACGGTTACGACCAAGTGGCTCATGTAGATACTCAGATCGTCAATGATTATGTATATGACACCACTGGTCCCTCTGGGCTGAAATGCCGAAAGGGCAAGGGAATGCGGTACGAGGAGATAGGGCGAGTATATGGTAGGTAAAAACATTTTCGAACTACTGCATGATGATGTGCTTTGAATGCTGCCCCCACCCCTTCTTTTCCTCCCTTCCGCAGGTCACGTCAGAACGTCGACTGAAGTATGGAAGAGCGACGGTCGGACCACCGACGAAAAAGGGGAAAGGGGAAATATGTGTTTAGTCGTTATAACAGATAAACTTTTTAAAGACGTAGGCTTAACATGACTGTTCCTCCTTAGGACATAGCGACTGAGAGGATGGACTGACATAGAAACTGGACAAGTACTGAATGACGAAAAATTGACTAGAAATGACGTGTTAAATAATGTAACTGGACGTTTGACTAGGTAGGGAAAGGACGAAGAAAAATTATACAGGTAAGGGTTGCCACGGCACCACCCGTCTAGGAAGTTAGAAATATTGCTGATGTTTAAAATGCACTACCCCCTTTCTCACACTCTTATAGATATAGCCAAGCTGTCCGACTGTTCTCCCGGTCAATACTTGCCGTTGCCTCAGCCTGGAGAACTTTCCACCAACGGAAGGAACTGAAAAATGGGCTAAGGTCCAATCACGGGTAACTAGCACAGCCAGGTTAATTTCTGTTCAACCACCCGAGGCGTGAGTATTGGTAATAGGGGACGCTCGCAGGTATGACAAGCAAGAAGGGAAAGGGGGGAAGAGCAGAAAGAGCTAAGCACGTAGTTAAATAGGATAGTAAAGATACGTAGGATATATATATGTATAAATAGATCTTGTAAACTAACAATTGTTTCCTGTCTTGACGTGAATGTCTTGTATACGTATAATATATGCGCCGTCTTCCCTGTCTGAGTTTGTGTGTGTAACTGTACGAATTTATGTCTTCCCTCTGTCTGCATCTGCATGTTATCTAACCTTTGCTGTTCTGTGTTGTGAGCGCACTAAATGACCTATTTTTGTACACGTCTCTCTCTCTCTCTCTTTCCCTCTCTCTCTCTCTCTCTTTCCCTCTCCCTCTCTCTCTCTCTCTCTCTCTCTCTCTCTCTCTCTCCCTCTCACTCTCACTCCCTCTCCTTACATGTCATACGTGTACCGAATGGCTCGTTTAGATTGCGGACGACTCTCACTCTCTATGAGAGTCTCCCTATTTTTTCCTCCCTCTTATTGGCAAAATTGTGCCCCACCGGCACCAGTCTGA
Organism: Lissotriton vulgaris; assembly: GCF_964263255.1. Lineage (NCBI taxonomy): Eukaryota > Metazoa > Chordata > Amphibia > Caudata > Salamandridae > Lissotriton > Lissotriton vulgaris. Next base: position 703,497 of record NW_028251847.1, on the reverse strand, counting down.
TTTGATACACGTTTGAACGCGAAGGTGTTCAGCGAAATTGACCGAAACTAAAATGACTGTATCTCGCCACGTTACTGCCTCTCCTTTCCGTAAAATGAATGAACTTGAATTGGCTGAGAAGGAAAGGACAGGTAAGACGACTAAAGTCCCCCAAAATCTGGCCATTTATAGGGGAACTGTATGTCAATGGCACCTTATGTCTGTTTTTCAGAGACGAACGCCAACGTCCAGATTGAACTCCCAACGCCCGGATTGCCCCACCCCCCCCCCCCCCTTTTTGCACCCAAGCGCAAGCGCCCGAAGCGTCCCCGCCCCATTTTTTTTTTTGATAAACCCCAATTGCTGTCCCGAATATGAACTTGATGCACATGAGTAGCTGTTGACCCTCGAGAATACCCTGTTTTGCCTGACTCTCGATAATGACACCCCCGCCCTGCTCGAAAAAGGTTAGCCAGTCCTGATGGGACATGCTCCGTAGAATGCTGAATATGATGTAATGCACAGTTGATGGGAACCTCACTTGATTCATAAATAAAACGATGAATAGACCTGCCATGAACCCAGTAGGAATACTGACACGTGCACTGCCTAGTAATGGACCTCTGACTGTGACCAATGAGCGTATCTCCCAAATGCGTAGAATTGAGGGAGGAATTCAGCATGCATAGATATCTTCTTTTGCTATTTCACTGAAACATTGTCTTGTACCTATTCAAAGATTCACGATCACCGAAGGAGATGGGTCAGAAGTGACGTACAGCCTGGCTGCAGATCTTGGGACTCGTGTGACCCCGACCAAAGGTGGAGCCGCAGAGCAACAGGATACGGGACGAGACCGCAACTTCAACGTGGAACATGAAAAACGGCGAGCCACCTCGAAGCCACTCGCCTGCTAAAACCACGTGTGCCTGGAGTCTCCGTCCCCCTTCCTTGAGCCCGATGGATGGGCCTGCCTGCTTGTTATCCTTTGCTCCCTTGGTCCCTTTTGCGTGTCCCAGGAACTCTGACCCAACTCCACCCTCTCCCCTATCGACTATTTTGAACTTCACTCACCCTCTTCTCCACGTGACTTTTTGTCAAAGGAACGAACTGCATTCCACTGGGAATAGGGTGCTGCCATAGAACTATGGGTGCCGAGCATAAGGCGCCGCCAACCGGATTGTTTAGGGAACAGGACTGTGGTCTAACAGCAGAGGACTGACCGCACCCTGCGACGCGAAAGGATAGAACAGAGCTGGACCTATAGCTCCACCGCCGGTGCTCAACAGCGCCAACGAAAGTACTCGGATTAGAGCCTACCAGTGATGGCTCACTGACAAAAAGACACTGGGACGAAGAGATATTGTATATTGAGCTGAATTCCGCTCTCAACTACCTGGTCAAAACTGTTCATTGGTCACACTTTTTAAGTCAGAAACATTTATGCTATGTAGTGCTTTTGAAATGATAGGAACTCGACAAATGCAATTTCCTATGTGCTGCATTCTGCCCGTCACATCAACTGTTCATGATTTTTATGCAATATGTTAGTATTGACAAATGCTATTTCATCAACCACATGTTTATATGTACGCCCCGCAACTAGGAAGGATAGGAAAATGAACTCGCTTATGTTAAAAGCGGCGACTGTGGAAATTAGCAAAATTAATGTACCTAAGCGGCGTTCATTTGCCCTCTCCCGTCCCCCTCCCTGTAGGCACCACGTATACCCTGAAATGATTGACCGCATCATTCTGCCAATGAAAGCCCGTGCCCATATGTACATGACAGCCATTTTAGGCCATGGCCTCTCTGTCCGTTTTTATAAAATCCCCGGCTTCCCTCCTGCGTGCATTTGAGCACCCCCCTCCCACTCTCACATGCATAGACCATGAAACCCAGCACTCTGCGCGACCCTGCTATGAAAGGCAACCCTCCTGCTTGACCCAGGCACCCCCCCCATTTCCCTCTTGAAGGAGCATCCTTCGCCTCAGCTGACATAGCCCCCCAGCTGTATCTGACTGCCCCTGTTCTCTCATGTACGGGTCATAAGACCTCTCTCTCTCTCTCTCTCTGCACGACCCCGGCCCTGCACGCACCCTGACCCCCTCTTTCTCCTCACATGAACAAGTCATAGACCCTCTTCTTACGCAAAGCCCTGTCCTTGAGGGTCACGGCCGCGCCTGACCAGCACCTCCTTCCCTTCCATGAATGCCCCTCTGTTGACAAGCCTTCCCTCCGCACTCAATTGTCCACGCGGCATTAATACCACTCCTCTGATGACCCTTTCCCCCCCCCCCCCCCCGAGTCCAGCTGACCACACATGTCCGAGGCCATCGCCTGAGCCAGGAGATACCATTTACTGCCCTTATTGTATGAAGTCACTCCTCTTCAAAGGATCCTCTATTGGTCTTAGCCACCCCACCCCTTGGGCTATGATCAGGCGTACACATCCTGCAAAAACACTCAGTTGCGTGATTGCCCTCCCCTCTTATCAGCAGGTCAAGGGTCCCCATTGTGAATGTATATGGGTAGGATCACCACGAGGATTATAGGGATGTCTTTTCTTTTGCGTCACACCGCCCTGATTGTGTTATCCTGTGTTCTGTAAAGTATAAAAAGCCAGAGTCTCAGCTCACTTGTTAGAGCACCTCCCGAAAGACACTGTGTTTCGTGTCCGAAATGACTGGCTCTCCTCATGAGTAATAAACTCTGTTCTTGATTCCTGCTTCCAGCGCCCGTCTCTTTATTTTGGTAATTACTCACCATGGGAACTAAGAGGCGCTTTGCGCCAGCAGCCTGGGCATCGATAGGAATATGGTTGCATTTTCCACAAGCCTTCATCCCGCATAAATCTGCTCAATATCCGGAGAATCCTACACTCCATATGCGGCGCTGAATCGGCGCTAGGAAGGGACACCGACTGATCCGTCTCCGGCCGCGCTGCCTGCAGCGGAAGCCGAGTTACGTCCCTGTGGTCCGGGGCCGGCTGCCGGCGGGAAGCGCTGAAGCGGCGCGAGTGGCCTGAGGTCTCAGGCAAGGGCCCGGCTCGGCAGCCTAGTTGGGCGGTTACGGAGCTCGACTCGGCCTGAGGGGAGCCATCTGGTCTGCATCGCGTGGCCCAAAAGTGTAGCGCCGCCAGTTTGGGACTACCACACGCTGTCCTACATCGAGGCTGGCTGCAGGCACTAGTGGTTAGGAAGGTTTGGAGGCGGACCGGAGGACACCTCAGGAAAGCAACCGGGGCTGCGTGGGTCCCGGTTCAAAGACAGTAGAGGAGACAGACTGCAGGAGAATCGAGAAGGCGGGACGGAGAGGCCGCGGCGGTGATTTGGCCCCCATGAGTGAACCCTCTCCCGGAAGGCAAGGGTGACCATCACATGCGTGGGGGCAGATAACGTGCGACACCACCCCGGGCTGCACAAGAGGCGGGCTGCGGAGAAGGGACGCCTGCAGCCTGCATACACGAGACGGAGCTGCGGCTAGCGGGACAGGGCTGTGAGCGGCAGCGAAACGTGCCCCTGCTGGGGTGCGGCGAAGAGCATAGCGGAGGGAGCGCTTCACAGCCTTGGGCTTGGACCGGTGGAGTGGAGGCCTGCCTGGTGATTTGAAGGCCTGAGCTGCGGGAACCCTAGGGGTATGCCGAATATCAACAGTGGCTGCAGATGCCATTCTTGGATGGACCGGGGCGTGTTGCGTGCCACAGACTGACCGCGTGGGATTATAGCCAACATGAGGCCCAAATACAATACAGCGACGCAATCAAACAAACTGGACAAATACAAGGTCCAGATGGGGACGCCACAAGCGAAGAACGCTGCAGGTGACCAATCAGGCGCGAAAGAACCATCGCTGGCCTCCATCATGGCAGCCATACAGTCACTTGGCGCCAACTTAGAGGCGAAAATTGACAAGGTCTCCATCGAAGTAAATCTCCGGGTCGACCTCGGGAAAACATCGGAGAAGACGAAAGCCAATGAGGCCGACATCAAGGTGCTACAGACGTCAACCAAGGCACTGGAACAACGTGTCAACGACCTAGTGCACCAACACTGCCAAGTGGCGTTGCGGCTGGAAGACCAAGAAGGGAGGGTCCGCAGAAGCAATATACGCGTCGTAGGCGTACCGGAGGATTTGGAGGGGCCCAGTGTGGAACTTTTCCTGAAAGACCTGATCCTCAATCACTTGAAGCCTAAATGCCTCTCCAACATATTCACCGTGGAAAGGGCGCACTGTGCACCTATCCCTAAACCCAAACCAGGGGCGCCGCCCAGGACCATTATTGCAAAAATCCTGAACTATAGAGATAGAGATGCCATCTTGCAAGCAGCTAGACAGGCCGGGACCTCCTCTACGACAACGCCACGATTCGGTTTTTTCCGGACTTTACCCTTCAGGTACAACGAGAGAGGCGCTCCTTTGTAGGCGTGAAGGCAGCGCTGAGGGAGAGAGGCATCAGATACATGATGTTTTTTCCTGCCAAGCTCAAGGTTCTTGCTGGAGGCAAATCTTTATTCTTTACCTCGCCCGCGGACGTGCAGGACTGGATTGACCGGAAGATGTCGACGGCTTGGGATCAGGCCAGAGGTGGGAGTTGGAGAGACGCACAGGCTGCGTTGCCATAGTCTGAGCCGGCAGGTCGGACGTTGATGGACAGAGTCAGCGCTCGTGGAGGTCGAGGTCTGCAAGTCCTCATTGGGGGACGCTTCGAGAGGCGACTGAACATTGAGGGCGACGGACCCGCAACTGTGGACCTCTGCTTACTGTAATGTACCGAGGGTTTGTGGTTTGGGTGTGGGTCATGATTTTTTGAAGAACTTCTGGTTGGGGGGAGGGAGAGACGATGTTGTATGATACGGGGAGGAGGGCCGTGCTATTGTTGGCGGCTTTGCTGAAGATCCCCCCTCTCCTTTCCAACTCCGTGACCCAAGTGAGCCCAAAGGAGTGTAATGCAGACTGAAAATGAATGACTCTTTAGATACATGGAGTGTAGGTTTTTCATGGTACACTGTTACAGTTTATGGGGTGGGCATGGGTGGCGGCTGGAGCTGGAGCCGGCACACACCCCACTTGCACAAGGTTCATCTGTTGGGAAAAGGGGGTTGTTTTTCTGTTTTATTATTCTCCAGATTCCAGGTTGGGTAATGGGCGAAAGGCGCTCTGCTAATTGGGGATGTGGGTAGTTCGAGACCTATGGAGCAGGGAAGTAGGGTTGGGGGGGTTGCATTTGTTGGGGGGGAGGGACGAGAGTGAAGGGGGAGAGACAGGGACGGTTGCACATTGGAGGGGGAGGGGCGAGGTTGTTAGCAGCACACCACGGCAGGGCACATATTCTGAAACAGCAACATAGGACACACAGGAGAGCACTGGTTAGCTACAGGGTCCATGGCTATGAAGTGGGATAGGAGTCTTAAACTAATTAGCTGGAATGTCAATGGTATGGGGGAAAAACTCAAACGGTGTATCGTGCTGCAGTTTGTGAAGAAACACTTGCCAGACGTAGTCTTAATGCAGGAGATGCACCTGAGGGGGAACACATGCCAGGCACTAAACAGATGTGGATACACACTAGCGGCACATGCCGGTTTCACTTCGGGGTCTCGAGGGGTAGGTGTTTTGGTGTGATGCACCTTTCCCATGGTGGTGGAGGTAGATCCCATGAGGTGCTTTGTGGCTATTTCTGGGAAATTGGAGGGCCGTAGACTCACCCTAGTGTCGGTCTATATCCCTCCAGGCCTCCAGACACAATCCTATAGTGACCTGGGAGAGCTCGTACTGTCCCTCCCGGAAGGCCTCCTGCTGCTGGGTGGTGACTTCAACGCGGTGGTCTCGGGGCAAATAGACAGGCAACCGGCGAGAGATATCGGGTGGGGCAGCGGTGGCTCCCCAATCTCCGGGAGGCGTTCGGACTGGTTGATCTATGGCGCCTCCTGCACCCAACACAAAAACAGTACACTTTCTTGTCAGGTCCACACCACACTTTTTCGCGCCTAGATTACCTCCTGGCACCAATGCACCAGGACATGATGATACGTGAAGTCACCCACCTGGCAAGGGGCAACTCGGATCACTCCCCTCTCTGAGCGCATCTTACGCTAGGCGACCGGCAGGTTAGCTGTGTCGCTCCCATTGCCTCGTGGCAATTGAAGGGTGAAGTTATACAGAAGAATGATACCCAGGTGATCGATCGCTACTTTGATGAAAACTCGGGGTCTGTGGACTCGGGGGTGGTCCTATGGGAGGCCTTCAAGACGGTGGTAAGGGGAGAAGCACTCTCAGCAATAGCGGGACGCCACAAGGAACATGAGACACAACTGCAGACTCTGGAGTCTGAGTTGCATACCCTTGAGGACACTGCACACTGCACTGGGAGCCTAGACACGATACACCAGCTCCAATTGAAGGCCACAGAGTACAGGGACCTTGCTACAGACGCAGCCAGGACATTTGTCGAGGGACAGAGAAGGGAGGCTCTATGATCAAGGAGATAAGGCGGGCAAACTTAGAGCAAGGTTGGACAGGAAGCAACATGCTCAGAAGGTGGTCGCTGAGTTGCAGACGGCTACGGGAACGGTTCTAACGGACCCGCAAGATATAGTCAGGGAGTTCACGTCATACTATCAACAAGTTTACGCTCGGAGATCCGCAATGACGGAAAGTGATTCGGCGGCCTTCTTGGAGGACATTTTCCTCCCATCCCTCCCCGAGGACGAAAAAGAGACTCTAGAAGCACCCCTGGTGTTGGAAGAAATAGTGAAGGCCATCAATGAACTTCGCCCTGGGAAGGCCCTAGGGCCCCATGGGCTACCTGTGGAGCTCTATAACCTCAAACCAAACGGCCTGGGTGAGCACCTCAAGCAGATGTTCGAGGAAAGTAGGGAGCTAGGTAGTCTGCCCCATGACCACCGGATAGCCACAATCCTGGCAATCCCCAAGGTGGGGAAGCCTAAAGAGTTCTGTGCCTCCTATAGGCCGATATCATTGCTCAACGTGGAACCAAAACTCCTGGCCAAGGTTTTGGGCAACAGGATCAGACTGGTCCTCCATACACTGGTGCACCCAGACCAATCGGGCTTTATGCCTCACCGCAATACAGCGTTGAATCTATGATGCCTCCATGGGTGCTGGGCTGCTGCCACCGGCTACGCAGAGAGGCAGTGGTGGTGTCATTAGATGCGGCCATGGCTTTCGATACCCTAGAGTGGCCGTACATGATGAAAGTACTTCGAAAGTTGGGGTTCGGCCCTAGCTTCATTAGCTGGGTATAGCTCCTTTATGCAGGTCCGTTAGCTCAGGTCGTAGTCAACAACAAACTTTCAGAGGCCTTCAGTTTAGGGAGGGGGCACGACAGGGATGCCCCCTCTCACCCCTGCTATTTGCTTTGGCCATTGAACCATTGGCAGCGTGGGTGAGGCAGACCCCCTCACTGCAGGGAATATGATGGGCAGACGGCTAGGAGGATAGGATCTCGCTTTACGTGGACGACATCCTCCTGTACCTCACGAAGCCACAAGAGTCCCTAGCGGCAGCGCTAGACATTTTCCGGAGGTTTGGGGAGTACTCCGGTTACACTATTAACTGGGGGAAATCTCTCATTTATGTTTTGTGCAGACCCCCCCCCCCGCAGACACCTGCCGATTGCCCAATCCAAATAGCCAGCGACGTGTTCACATACCTAGGCATTTACATATCCAAAGACCGTGCTGCACGGTACGAGCGAAACCTTTTGCCTCACCTGCGGCAGCTCCAAAGAGACGTAGCGGTCTGGAAGAACCTCCCACTATCGCTACTAGGCCGGGCCGCCCTATTTAAAATGATGGCTCTGCCAAGATTCCTTTATGTCCTCCAGAATCACCCGGACCTAGTCCCGAATAAATACTTTTCCGCTTTGAGGTAACCCAAAGGGACCTTCTCTGGGCGGGTACGCCCCGCATCTCCCTCCAGAAGCTAACTCTGGGCTGGTTTGATGGGGGATAGCATTACCTGACATCAGGAAATATTACTGGGCGGCGCATCTATCGGCCATCAATCAGAGGACATACTGTGCAGGTAATGACCCTTGGTACGAGATGGACAAATGGCTCCTTCCAGGGGGGAACTTCGAGGCGGCTCTTTACTCCAGACAGGGAAGGTACCGATTGACGGGGCCAACCAATCACTCTGTCCAGCTGTGGCACATAGTTCAGAAGAAACTGGGCTGGGTGGGCAAACTTACCCAGGCAACCCCACTGTGGGCCTCTGAGAGGCTAGGCACCCTTAGCCGCACGAAGGGCTTTAGGAACTGGGACTTAATAGGCATTTCTCTGGTCAAGGACTTATGGGGCCCCGCGGGAGTGCTCACATTTGACACCCTTCAACGCACGAATGATCTGGCTCAGACAGAACACTTCCAATACATGCACGTCCGACATGAACTACAGACCAATATTCCTCCTGGGACACAGCTCCCAGAGTCCTCGCCACTAGAGGACAGACTGCTAGATGGCCACCTCCCGGAAAAGGCCATATCGCTCACATACAAAAAACTCATTAACCATACCCCTGACCCACTGTGGGCCCTTAAAGAGAAGTGGGAGGCAGACGGACTGAAAATCGATGACGAAGAATGGCGCGAGGCGCTAGCGTCCCCAAAAGAGATAGCAATACCAGCCAAGTTGCGACTCATTCAATTAAAAGTCCTACACATAGTGTATATTTCTGGTTCCCGGCTGGTCCTGATGGGCCGCAGCGATGACGGACTCTGCCGAAGACGGTGTGGGGAGGTGGGAACCTTTCTACACATATGGTGGGAATGCCGGGAGGTGCAAGTTTACTGGGCACAGGTGCTTGATTGTATGAGAGAGGTGTGGGGGTGGAATTGCAGCCTGAAGTGAAGAGGTGCCTACTTAACATCTGGGAACCCTCTGACCTCCCTGCAAAGGGCAAAATATGGGCCACACTGGGTCTGGCAATAGCAAAAAGAAACATCGCAAGACTATGGGGTGCGGCCACACCACCAACACTGGGGGCCTGGCAGAAAGATATGGACTGGAATATGGTGCAGGAAAAGACGGTATACATGTCTAGAGGCTGTCCGAGGAAATGGGTTGCTGTATGGGCTAAATGAAATGAGTACAGAGGCAACATCTGTGAACCCCCCATGATCAGGACTGTTGACGAGCTAATTGATTAATGTATAGAAGAATGTATGAACTGGACCTACTTTCATGATGCTTATTGAAACGTCAAACTATTTAATCCATGTGTCTTCCTGGAAATGTACTATTGCTAATGATAATATGCTAATACGTGCTTGTGCTGTGGTGATTATGATCTTTCTTTATTTTGAAAATAAAAAGATTAAAAAAAAAACATAGTACGTACATCATACATAATGTCACTGCCCCTCCCTTCTTGTTGACATCTCCAGGAGTTGCTTCTCTCTCGTGGCTGAAGTGAAAGAAGGTTTTCACACATTATGCTCGTGTCTGTGGCATTTCCTTAACCACATCGCTGCTGTGCATTTTCCCCTCCTGTGCTGATTTATGGTGAAGTCCATTGTTCATGACGAGCTCAGCTCGTCATCAGCACAGCTCCACTGTGCCTCATGACGAGCTCAGCTCGTCATGAGCATGGAAGGGGTTAAGCGCAGAGAGGAAAGCCTCATTGTTAATGCATTGTTTGGGCTCTGAGGGACAAGAATTCTTTGAACACCATCCTGAACTCTCTGAGAGTGACTCTGCCATTCTTAATGAATACGAGATCTGCTTCAAAAAGTTGGACTTGCACCACCTCCCCAAAGTGAGTACTGTCCTTGAACCATATCTTTTTGGGAGAAGGATGCAAAGGCAGGATGAGTCAGTCAAACAGTACATCACTACCTTGCGCAAATTGGCTTCCACGTGCAATTTTGATGCAGCTTAGAGGAGCAGTTAAGATATCAGTTCATGTTGGGATGCGCCCTCGACAAAACGAGAGATGCCCTGTGGCAAAAAGAAAAGCCATTGCTTCAAGAAGTGCTGACCATAGCCAAAAGTCACTAGCATTCAAGAGCGTGTGTTGATATTATACGCAAAGACTGTTCAGGTGAAAAAGGGAGAACATTGATGTCAAGGTGCTGGTGGATAGATTTGTTGAACCCAAATCAAGCACCACTTCAAAACCCTTTAACACAAAAAAAATTAAGGTGAAGTACTTCAGGTGTGGCAACCCTGGCCATATGGCCAACTTTAAAGACCACCCAGGATGGAAGGCCATGTGAAAAACTTGTGAGAGAAAAGGTCACGTCTCAAAAAGCTGCAGAATGGGCAACAAGCATAAAAAAGTCATGGAAGTTGAACTTTATGAAGAAGGAATCAATATTCTCCCAGTCGCAGGGAAAGCTAGTGATGGCCCTCAGGAGCTAGTTTTGATCAATGATGCTCCAATGAGCATGCTGTTCGACTCTGGGGCCAAGATAACTCTAGTCCCAAAAACTTTTTATGAGCGTAATTTGCTGGGCAAAGTCACCCTGTTGAAGCCAGACATTAGACTGATAGGTTAAGGTGGGGTGACTATTGAGTTGCTGGGTTATTTCTGGGGCATGATTGACTTAAAAGGGAGATCCTTGCCTGGTAAAATCTATGTCTTGATGAAAGGGGATTCGCTCATACGTTGGTTCCATCAGCATGATCTACATATCTGCCTTGATCACAATGAGATCTGTCTGCATAAAAGAATTACCACCAGTTTGGGTTGTTAGTAATGCTAATCGAGACTGGATCAAGGAATTCCCTGAGGTCTTTGCTGGTGAGCTGGGTGTGTCTCAAAAACTATGTACATTGGATAAAGGTAAAATCTAATGCTGTTCCAAAAACAGCTAAGGTTAGGAATGCACCTTTGTTAGTAAGGGACTGCATAAAAGTTGAATTAGACAATCTCTTAGCCAAGTGCATCATTCAAGAAGTTAAAGCAACGGAGTGGGTTTCTCCTGTTGTTATGGCCCGCAAGCCAATGGGGAAGCCAGGCTCTGTGTCGGCTCGAGGGAGCTCAACAAAGCAGTTATTGTTGATCATTACCCTTTACCCAACATAACTAAAATGCTGGATTCTATTGAGGGGGCAAGACATTTTTCATCCTTGGACTTGACCTCCGCCAATTTTGAAAAACAGTGAATCTCCTGAGACCACCGATGCTGCCCGGCGCAAAACACCTTTTATTCACCTTATAGATATCTATCAAAATAACGAGGCGGGCGCTGGCACTGGAAGGCAAGAAACAGGTTTATTACTCCAGAGGATAACACATCAACTCAGACACCGGGATGTCGTCGGGAGGTGCTCTAACTGCATCTCCGTGGTTCAGTCTTTTATACACATTGTACCAGTTTATTAGCATGGTAAAACATCCTTGGAATCCCCGCCTCAGTCAGGTTCTCACACAAACCCAGCAGCAATCGTCCCCCGACCCAGATCTAACAGATGATTGTTATCTCGCATCTGGACATTCCGGCAGGATCTAGAAACACGTGGGATCGTTCAGATCTAAGGGTTCGTGTCATTGATTAAAACAGGCCCCTTTGTCACTGAAACAAGCCCTGCCATGTGTGGGTAATAAACCATGTCCGCAGGGGTCAGTTAGTGCCTGGGATTGGATTGAGTAGCCAGGTGCGGTGAAGGAGGATATCAAAAGGGCTTGCCCGAGCATGGAGGATGAAAGGACAAACGGGTTTGGTGCGGGAAGTGACTCCGGGGCTTTGTCATGATTGTGAGAAGTTGGCCTGGTATATAATGCTCACTAATTCTTAGTGATCACTTTGTACCATGCCAAGCAACCCTTATGATGATGGTTGTAATTCAACCTTGTAGACCAGTTATCCTAGTGGTAACGTGGACAAAGCAGTCTTAGGCTAAACTCTGAAAGGCATGTGAAGCCAGCTGTTATACCATACACAACCCCCTTGAATACCAAATGAAAGGGACACCACACAGATATATATTGAAAATATATATTGATTTATTAACTATAAAATCCCCTGGACTCTTTATGAGCACAGAAGCACAAGCGTTAAATCACAAGACAGTTTAAAATACACAAAAGTTGCACAATATGGATGAGCCCTAGGGGCCACCTAAACCATATACTAAGAAAGTGGTATAAGAGATACCAATAGGAAAGTGAAGAGGCCTAGGGCCTTGGGAATCGCTGGAGCTATTCGAGACTAGCAGTAACTAAGTCGGGAGAGGCCCACGGGACTCGGGTGCAGTGTTCAAAGTGCACGCACTTTCCAATGCAAAGTCTATGGTGCGTAAAAAGTACAAAGTTAGAAAGTTAGGAACCTTCCGAGTGACCTACGGAGTTAAAACTTAAGACGCAGGCCCTTGAGATGTGTACCAGTGCAGGAGCACCGGCGGAGCTGAGTTACCTCACCCACAGGAAGCGGGTGCACAGGGTCGAAGTAGTGTCGGGTTTCGTCACGCCGGTCGATGGTGCTTGGAGCTGAAGAAGCTGCAGGCGGCTCGATGAGAAGAGTTCCGGTGGATCCAAGGGTGGATCTGAAGATGTGAAGACCTGAAAGCAGAGGGGACAGTGTTCAAAGTCACTAGCCAGTGACTACCGTGGAACCAGGTTGGAACCAGGCGATGTCGGGTGCAAACAGGCGTTGTCGGGTAGCTTCTTTCTGCAGCCACGTGGATACCCGGGGTCGAGGACGTCCAGGAGTCGGTCACGAGCTGTCCCACGCAGGCTTCTCGCTGTTGGCGGTGTCGGCAACTTGATCGGAGCAAACAGGCCTTGGCAAAGGCAAGCCAGGCAGAAGTTGAAAGATGCTTAGCACTCGGACCAGCAAGGTCAGAGTGGGTGCTCCTTTTCACAGAAGCTCGGGTAGGTCTGGAGCAACCAGACCTGCTGTGTAAATCATCGGGTTCGTCACCAAGATGGCCGCTGACCACGTGGCTAGTGGCCGGGATGGCGCGTCGAGTGGCACAATGCAAAAGGGCCCCACGCAGATCGTGGAGATGCTGGAGGGCTGCTCTTCGGTGCAAGGGCTGCTCGGTGGTGGGGATTCTCAGTCCCCAAAGCACAACGTCGAGGATGCCTCAGAAGCTGCGCAGTCAGCTTTTTGAGTGTCTTCCAAGAGGTCCGGTCCCACGTCACTCGGTGCCTCCACGGATCCCTTCTTTGCAGGGACTGTGGATCGGGCTCTGAGAGGTCTGGGAGGCTGGTTCTTGTCGGGCTCTGGGCTCGGTCTCCGGCGGGAGGCGGCGGCAAAGCAGACGTCGAGTTGCTGGTTGGTACCTGTGTTCACAGGGTGGCCACTCCTAGGCCACAAGGGAGATTCTCTTCAGTCTTCTGTGCAGCAGAATGTCGAAGTCCAGTCTTCTTCTTCGCGTAAAGTTGATTCAGGATGATCTGCTGTGCAATGGCACTGCTCCCACTCTTATTCCCAATCTGAGGGGTGGATCACCTACTAGGTCCCTCCTCTGGGAGGAACCAGGAAGGGGGGCGGTTACACCCCCTTTCCTTTGTCCAGTTCCGCGCCAGGCCTGGGTCTGGAAAGTCCCAGGACCGGTTTGGACTGGCCTATGCACGGGGACACCTTGTGTGCCCCGGGCATGTCTGATTCTATTCAGCCCTGTCCTACCCAATACACAAAATCCTGTCTGGGGTGGTGCTCGCACCTCCCAAGGCAGGAAACCCTTTGTCCAGGCCACCATCTGCCGAGTTTCGGTCAGCAGCAGGAGGCCAGACTCGTGTCTGTGGTGGCAGCATCCATTTTGTGATGCTGAGGCTCTGTTTAACTTTAACCGGGGTTAAGGCTACACACATGTCGTGTCCCTCTAGAAGGGTGGAATGCTATCCCCGTCGCCAGAATTGGCGAGGGGATAGTATTCCAATTCGTATGACACCTTACTCGACATGTTTTGATAAAGCCAAACCAAAGATAGCATTTAACCGCGAGGATTATAATGCACTTAAGAGTATATGGTATGGCAATATCCCGGAACAGCTTAGGGAGTGGTTCCCGACAGCTGCAGACAGGCTCAGCTCATGCTAGAGCACCATCTCACATATTTCCAAGCACTCTGCCTCCAGGATTGATGAGGCCTTCCATAGGAGTGGCTGATAGGAACATATGTGTCCAGTTTAGGGTTAGGCACAGACATACTGTACCTAAGTAAGAGGTGGTTACACCGACTTACCCCAGCTGAGTGATCAGCCAGTTGTGTCAAATATGGAGGCCAGGCCAGGGGTGGCACAATACATGCTGCAGCCCCTGGTAGGCCTTGGATACACCTATGCCCTGGGCACCTAGGGTGCACTAATACAGGGGCTCATAAGGTGAACCAGTTCCAATTCGTAATGCACCTAGAGTGCATTGGCAGTATTTTAGAGAGAGAACAGCAGGCTGTGGGTCTGATTAGCAGGCCCACAGCCACATTAAGTCAGAAACCAGTGAAGCAAAAAGCAAAAATTTGGGGTGACCATAGGATAGCAGACCCTACTCTCCTACATAACCCCCCCCCCAAACGCAGGGACATTAGACTAACCTTGACCAGTTGTGTCTTCATGTTCTAAGTGGAAGTACCTGGAGAGACCATCTGCGTTGCCATGGTCAGTCCCTGGGCGGTGCTCCACTGTAAAGTCCATCCCCTGTAGGGAAATGGACCACCTGAGTAGTTTGGGGTTTTCACCCTTCATCTGATTAAGCCATAGGAGGGGCTTATGGTCGGTCTGAATCTTGAAGTGAGTACCAAACAAGTATGGCCTCAACTTCTTCAGGGCCCACACCACAGCAAAGGCCTCCCTCTCTATAGCTGACCAACGTTTCTCTCTGGGGGTCAGCCTCCTGCTAATGAAAGCAATGGGCTGGTCCTGGCCATCTACATTAAGCTGTGAAAGCACTGCTCCCACTCCCAACTCAGAAGCATATGTTTGGACAATGAACTCTCTTGAGTAGTCAGGACTCTTCAGGATAGGTGCAGAGCACATGGCCTTCTTCAGGTCATCAAATGCCTTTTGACAGATTTCTGTCCACTGAACCTTCTTGGGCATCTTCTTAGATGTCAGATCATTAAGAGGAGTCACAATGGACCCATAGTTCTTAACAAACTTCCTGTAGTACCCAGTCAGGCCCAAGAAAGCTCTGACCTGAGTTTGGGTGGTTGGAGGGGACCAGTCCTTGATGTTCTGGATCTTACTCTCCAGTGGTTGAACTTGGCCTCCACCTACAAGGTGGCCCAGGTATACAACCTTGCTCTGCCCTATCTGGCACTTGGTGGCCTTGATAGTGAGGCCTGCCTTCTGCAGGGCCTCAAGCACTTCCTTCAGGTGGACCAGGTGATCCTCCCAGGTGGAGCTAAAGACAGCAATATCGTCCAGATAAGCTGCACAAAAGTCATCCAACCCAGTGAGGACTTGATTCACCAACCTTTGGAAGGTGGCAGGTGCATTTTTCAAACCAAAGGGCATCACCACAAACTGATAATGCCCACTAGGGGTAGAAAATGCTGTCTTGGCTTTAGACTCCTCAGCTAACCTGATTTGCCAGTAGCCAGCTGTCAAGTCAAATGTGTTCAAATATTTGGCAGAAGCCAACTTGTCAATGAGCTCATCTGCCCTTGGAATAGGGTGTGCATCTGTCCTGGTGACAGCATTGAGTCCTCTGTAATCCACACAGAACCTCATCTCCCTCTTGCCATCTTTGGTGTGAGGTTTGGGGACCAGAACCACTGGGCTAGCCCAGGGGCTCTCTGAAGGCTCAATGACACCTAATTCCAGCATCTTTTGCACCTCAGTCTTTATACAGTCCCTGACGTGGTCAGGTTGCCTGTAAATTTTGCTCTTTACAGGAAGACTGTCACCAGTGTCCACCACATGTGTACACCAGTTAGTCTGACTGGGTGTCAATGAGAACATATGCCTGTATGCCTGTAGAACTTGTCTGCAGTCATGTTGCTGATGTTCAGTGAGGCTGCCACCTAAGGCCACACCATCAACTGAGCCATCCTCAGGGTTCTGAGTGAGCAGGTCTGGGAGAGGGTCACTCTCTTCCTCCTGTCCCTCATCTGTAGCCATGAGCAAGCCCATGTCTGCCCTGCTGACATATGCCTTCAATCTGTTTACATGGAGCACCCTGTGGGGGCTCCTGGGAGTTCCTAGGTCCACCAAGTAGGTAACCTCTCCCTTCTTCTCCAGAATTGTATGGGGTCCAGACCATTTGTCTTGGAGTGCTGCTGGGGCCACTGGCTCCAACACCCATACCTTCTGTCCAGGCTGAAATTCAACAAGGACAGCCTTTTGGTCATGCCAAGCTTTTTGTAATTCTTGGCTAGCCTCAAGGTTTTTGGATGCCTTTTCCATGTACTCTGCCATCCTGGAGCGGAGACCAAGTACATAGTCCACTATGTCCTGTTTAGGCTTTTTGAGAGGTAACTCCCATCCTTCCTTCACTAGACACAGGGGTCCTCTTACAGGGTGCCCAAACAACAATTCAAAGGGGCTGAAGCCAACCCCCTTTTGTGGGACCTCTCTGTAAGCGAACAAAAGGCAGGGCAGTAGGATGTCCCATCTTCGCCTGAGCTTTTCAGGTAATCCTTTAATCATGCCCTTTAGGGTCTTGTTAAATCTCTCAACAAGCCCATTGCATTGTGGGTGATAAGGAGTGGTGAACTTGTAGTTGACACCACATTCCTTCCACATAGCTGTCAAATATCCAGACATGAAGTTGGCACCTCTATCTGATATTACCTCCTTAGGAAACCCCACTCTGGAGAAAACTCCAAGTAAGGCCCTGGCCACAACAGGAGCTGTTGTGGTCCTAAGTGGAATTGCCTCTGGGTACCTGGTAGCATGATCCACTACCACCAGTATGAATCTGTGCCCAGATGCTGTAGGGGGATCCATTGGACCAACAATATCAATCCCCACTCTTTCAAAGGGAACCCCCACCACAGGTAGTGGTATCAGGGGGCCTTTGTTGTTCCACCTGCTTTACCACTGGCTTGGCAGGTTTCACAGGAGCGACAAAACTCCTTGGTGTCTTCAGACATGTGAGGCCAGTGAAAGTGAGGGACAAGCCTGTCCCAAGTCTTGTTCTGGCCTAGGTGTCCTGCTAAAGGAATATCATGGGCCAAGGTGAGTAGGAAGCCCCTAAATTGCAGAGGTATAACCAACCTCCTGGTAGCACCAGGCTTGGGGTCTCTAGCCTCTGAATAAAGGAGTCCATCGTCCCAATATACTTTATGGGCACCTTGAGCATTCCCAGCAGCCTCAGCAGCAGCCTGCTGTCTGAGGGGTTCAAGAGAAGGACAGGTTAACTGAGCCTGCCCCAAGTCTGCCCTAGAAGGTCCCCCTGTCCCCAGAAACTCAACCTGATCAGGTTCAAGTTCTTCAGGGACAGTTCCTTCAGGGGTCTCAAGATCAGTTTCCTGTGAAGCCTGATCCTCACTTGTAGGCAGTTGGGAAGGCGCAGCCTTAACCCTCCTGTTCTTCTTCTTGGGAGGTACTTGGTCCATTGTTCCAGGATCCAAGACCTGAGGTTCAGAGAGGCACTTTTTGGCCTGTGACCTGGTCACAGCAAGGACATGTGATGATATCCCTAACATCTGTGCATGAGACCTGTACTCAACTTCTGACCATAGAGAGTTCTCCAGGTCATTGCCCAACAAACATTCTACTGGGAGATCAGCACTAACCACAACTTTCTTTAGGCCAGTTACCCCTCCCCAGGAAAAGTTAACAAGTGCCACACTATGTGTAGTAGTGACATTACTGGCATTGGTCACCAGGTAATCATCGCCTGGCATGTATTGTCCAGGGTCCACAAAGTTAGGTGTCACCATAGTGACACTGGCACATGTGTCCCTGTAAGCTTGAGCCACTTTATTGTTGATCAAAGGTGTCTGTCCGTATTTGCCCAGGTTACTGGGACTTATGTCAGGGGTCAAATCTATGTCCCCTTCACAAACCAGAACAGCCTGTGTAAGGGTTCTGACTAGGTCAGAATCTCCTTCAGTTCCCAAAGTGATACCCACTAATCCCTTGGCTTGAGGACCAGCACTGCTAACTGTACTAGTGGGTGCAGGTGCCTTAGGGGCTGCAGTGCTGGGGGCTCCACCCTTTTTACACTCACTTGTCCAGTGAGAGGTGTTCTTACAAGTTTTACACCAGGGTTTCTTCTGACCTTCTTTCTTCTTCTTCTTGGAAGTTTGGGACCCACCCTCTGTCTCAGTTTGGGGCCCTGTTGAAGACTTCTGGTCTTTAGCTTTCTGCTCCCCACCCTTCTGGTCTGTTTTCTTCTGGTCACCACCCTGGTTCTGGTTCTGGTTCTTTTGCTTAACTCTGGTTCTTACCCATTTATCTGCCCTCTTTCCCAATTCTTGGGGAGAGGTCAAATCTGAGTCAACCAAATGTTGATGCAACTGCTGGTTCTGACAATTATTTAAAATTTGTTCTCTCATCAGCAAATTATACAATCCTTCATAGTCTGTAACCTTGCTTCCCAGCAACCATCCCTCCAGAGCCTTAGTGGCACACTCAACAAATTCAGACCAGTCCTGAGTCTGTGTCTTCTGGGTATCTCTGAACACTAACCTGTACTGTTCAGTGGTTAAGCCTAACCCATCAATCAGAGCACTCTTCAGGACCAGGTAGTTTCTAGAATCCCCATCACTAACTGTGAGGAGTCTGTCTCGGCCTCTACCTTCAAAGGAGAGCCACAAGATTGCTGCCCACTGCTCCTGAGGGATCTGCTGTACTCTGCAGGCTCTCTCCATTGCAGTAATCCATTTATGGATATCATCCCCAGCTTTGTAGGGCGGCACAATCTTACTCAGGTTTCTATTATCAAAAGACCTGTCTTTATCCTTGTGGATATTGCTGCCACCAGTGGGTTCTATTACCCCACTCTCTCTAGGCTGTCTTGCTCTAGCAAGTTTCTCCTTGGCCAGGGCAACCTCTAACTCTTGCCTCTGGATCCTAAGCTCAGCCTCTCTCATCTTGGCCTCATGTTCCCTTCTCTGAGGGCTAGTCATCTCCTTCCTGGAGTGACCATGAGAGCCTCTAGAGACATGGGAGGTATTGGATTCACCTGAGTGATTCCTCCTCCTCCTATGCCCCTGGTTAAGTCCACCTGGGGGTCTGAATGGGTTGTTACCTGATTCATTCCCAAGTAAGCTTAAGTTAGCCTGGTTCAGTCTACTGACCAGCACCTGACTGTCTCTGTCATCATCTGACTCACTGCTTTCCACCTCCTCCTCCTCTTCCTCTTCCTCTACATCTACCTGAGGAGCTCCAGTGGTGGAGGCTTCCTCATCTACCAGGATGATAGGGGCAGGGGTGTCTACAGTGTCATCCTCTGAAGAACGGCCTCCTTCAGCATCCCCTGTGGGGTTTGCCTTAGAGGGCTTTAGAGTCTCAGACTGGTCTAAGAGCTCTCTTAGGTGGTCTGTAGTAGGGGAAGGCCCTGTCTTCAGACCCCTTAAGACACAAAGCTGTCTTAATTCCTTAAAGGAAAAAATAGCAAATTTGGATGGTGCCCTTGGAGGGTCACTCTCAACAGGAGTAAGTCCACTGGACTCCTCTGCTCCAGACATTGCTCTAGTGTGGGTGGATGTGTTGCAATCTACCTACACTGGTGTTTACCTACTAAACCTATCTAGTAGTTGTAGCTAGGGTGTGCTACTCCCTTTGCTCTACAACAACTAAGTTCAGTAGAACTTAAGTATACTAGTCTTGTTTTATATGTACCTAGCAGGTACCTGTATGATCTTTCAAATGATAATCTCAAAGATTGTAATGGTAAAACAACAGCAAGCTCAGATCCCAATCCGCTGCTCACCAATGTGAGAAGTTGGCCTGGTATATAATGCTCACTAATTCTTAGTGATCACTTTGTACCATGCCAAGCAACCCTTATGATGATGGTTGTAATTCAACCTTGTAGACCAGTTATCCTAGTGGTAACGTGGACAAAGCAGTCTTAGGCTAAACTCTGAAAGGCATGTGAAGCCAGCTGTTATACCATACACAACCCCCTTGAATACCAAATGAAAGGGACACCACACAGATATATATTGAAAATATATATTGATTTATTAACTATAAAATCCCCTGGACTCTTTATGAGCACAGAAGCACAAGCGTTAAATCACAAGACAGTTTAAAATACACAAAAGTTGCACAATATGGATGAGCCCTAGGGGCCACCTAAACCATATACTAAGAAAGTGGTATAAGAGATACCAATAGGAAAGTGAAGAGGCCTAGGGCCTTGGGAATCGCTGGAGCTATTCGAGACTAGCAGTAACTAAGTCGGGAGAGGCCCACGGGACTCGGGTGCAGTGTTCAAAGTGCACGCACTTTCCAATGCAAAGTCTATGGTGCGTAAAAAGTACAAAGTTAGAAAGTTAGGAACCTTCCGAGTGACCTACGGAGTTAAAACTTAAGACACAGGCCCTTGAGATGTGTACCAGTGCAGGAGCACCGGCGGAGCTGAGTTACCTCACCCACAGAAAGCGGGTGCACAGGGTCGAAGTAGTGTCGGGTTTCGTCACGCCGGTCGATGGTGCTTGGAGCTGAAGATGCTGCAGGCGGCTCGATGAGAAGAGTTCCGGTGGATCCAAGGGTGGATCTGAAGATGTGAAGACCTGAAAGCAGAGGGGACAGTGTTCAAAGTCACTAGCCAGTGACTACCGTGGAACCAGGTTGGAACCAGGCGATGTCGGGTGCAAACAGGCGTTGTCGGGTAGCTTCTTTCTGCAGCCCCGTAGATACCCGGGGTCGAGGACGTCCAGGAGTCGGTCACTAGCTGTCCCACGCAGGCTTCTCGCTGTTGGCGGTGTCGGCAACTTGATCGGAGCAAACAGGCCTTGGCAAAGGCAAGCCAGGCAGAAGTTGAAAGATGCTTAGCACTCGGACCAGCAAGGTCAGAGCGGGTGCTCCTTTTCACAGGAGCTCGGGTAGGTCTGGAGCAACCAGACCTGCTGTGTAAATCGTCGGGTTCGTCGCCAAGATGGCCGCTGACCACATGGCTAGTGGCCGGGATGGCGCGTCAAGTGGCACAATGCAAAAGGGCCCCACGCAGATCGTGGAGATGCTGGAGGGCTGCTCTTCGGTGCAAGGGCTGCTCGGTGGTGGGGGTTCTCAGTCCCCAAAGCACAACGTCGAGGATGCCTCAGAAGCTGCACAGTCAGCTTTTCGAGTGTCTTCCAAGAGGTCCGGTCCCACGTCACTCGGTGCCTCCACGGGTCCCTTCTTTGCAGGGACTGTGGATCGGGCTCTGAGAGGTCTGGGAGGCTGGTTCTTGTCGGGCTCTGGGCTCGGTCTCTGGCGGGAGGCGGCGGCAAAGCAGACGTCGAGTTGCTGGTTGGTACCTGTGTTCACAGGGTGGCCACTCCTAGGCCACAAGGGAGATTCTCTTCAGTCTTCTGTGCAGCAGAATGTCGAAGTCCAGTCTTCTTCTTCGTGTAAAGTTGATTCAGGATGATCTGCTGTGCAATGGCACTGCTCCCACTCTTATTCGGGGGTGGTCCCGGGTTCCTTCAAACGGGCAGAGGTGGTCGCCATCCTGAAAAAACCCACGGCTGACCCGTCCACCATGAGCAACTATCGCCCTATCTCCCTCCTTCCCTTCCTTAGCAAAGTCCTGGAGTCCCATGTCACTCAAACCCTTACTTCTTTTATTGAGGACTCTTGTGTTTTGGACCCCCAGCAGGCTGGGTTCAGACCTGCGCATTCCACAGAAGCAGTCATCCTCTCTGTGATGGACGAACTACGCAGGGGCGCCGACTCTAACACCTGTCAGGCCCTGGTTCTTCTAGACCTGTCAGCCGCCTTTGACACGGTCGACCACGATATTTTGGTCGACCGTGTCAGAGAGGCTGGCATCCAGGGCACTGCCCTGGATTGGGTGCGCTCTTTTCTGACTCACCGCCATCAAGCTGTCAGACTGTCCCAGTTTTCTGCCTCTCAAGTCGAGCTGACCTGTGGTGTCCCGCAGGGATCCTCCTTATCCCCTCTCCTTTTTAATTTATACCTAGCCCCGCTTATCCGTTCCCTCCGCCAATTCAATGTCTCCGCGTTCAACTACGCGGATGACATTCGACTGGTCTTCACTATCGACTCCAGTGACCAATCCATCTCCACTTTCCAAAACACCCTCTGCTTCATCAGCGATTGGATGGGCACAAACCATCTGAAACTTAACCCCGACAAGACTGAGCTGGTGCTTGTCGGGGGGCCCTCTAATCCCTGGCACTCTTCCTTTTGGCCTGCCAGTCTGGGCAGCCCCCCTTGCCCTGTCAACTCAGCAAAAAGTCTGGGAGTTGTCATAAGCAACGACCTTTCTATGACACCCCAGATCAGCGCTGTAGTCTCCTCCAGCCATTTCCAGCTCAGGAAAATACGCAAAATCTCCCGCCTACTTACCACCGATGCCCTCACTTTGGCCCTGCTTGCGTTAGTCATGTCTAGGCTTGACTACGCAAATGCACTTTACGTAGGCATTCCTGCATACCAACTTAGGAGACTCCAGCTGATCCAAAATCAAGCTGCCCGCTTGATCTATCATCAACCTAGAGATCAGCACGTCCAACCTCTCCTAAAAAGTCTCCACTGGCTTCCGGTTTCTGCCCGCTGCAACTTTAAGCTTGGTTGCATCATTTTTAAATCCCTCACTGGTCATGGTCCCTCCTTCATTTCTTCTTTGCTTCATCCTTATGTTCCCTCCCGCACTCTTCGGTCATCTCAATTGGCCTTACTTTCTGTCCCCAGATTCAAGCGGAAGAAACACGGTGGCCTCAGGTTTTCTTTCTTAGCCCCGTCTTTTTGGAACACCTTACCTCTTTCTCTTAGGTTGCCCTCCCCCTACACCACATTCAGATCCTCCCTCAAAACTCACCTTTTCACTGTAGCTTATTACTAGCCGTCATTCTGTGTTATGTTATCTTCTGTCTCTCCTCCCTGCTCCCTCTGTATAGCGCCAAGAAACCTAATGGTGTTAGCGCGCTCAATAAGTTAATTTAACATAACATAACATAACATAACATTCCCAATCTGAGGGGTGGATCACCTACTAGGTCCCTCCTCTGGGAGGAACCAGGAAGGGGGGCGGTTACACCCCTTTCCTTTGTTCAGTTCCGCGCCAGGCCTGGGTCTGGAAAGTCCCAGGACCGGTTTGGACTGGCCTATGCACGGGGACACCTTGTGTGCCCCGGGCATGTCTGATTCTATTCAGCCCTGTCCTACCCAATACACAAAATCCTGTCTGGGGTGGTGCTCGCACCTCCCAAGGCAGGAAACCCTTTGTCCAGGCCACCATCTGCCGAGTTTCGGTCAGCAGCAGGAGGCCAGACTCGTGTCTGTGGTGGCAGCATCCATTTTGTGATGCTGAGGCTCTGTTTAACTTTAACCGGGGTTAAGGCTACACACATGTCGTGTCCCTCTAGAAGGGTGGAATGCTATCCCCGTCGCCAGAATTGGCGAGGGGATAGTATTCCAATTCGTATGACACCTTACTCGACATGTTTTGATAAAGCCAAACCAAAGATAGCATTTAACCGCGAGGATTATAATGCACTTAAGAGTATATGGTATGGCAATATCCCGGAACAGCTTAGGGAGTGGTTCCCGACAGCTGCAGACAGGCTCAGCTCATGCTAGAGCACCATCTCACATATTTCCAAGCACTCTGCCTCCAGGATTGATGAGGCCTTCCATAGGAGTGGCTGATAGGAACATATGTGTCCAGTTTAGGGTTAGGCACAGACATACTGTACCTAAGTAAGAGGTGGTTACACCGACTTACCCCAGCTGAGTGATCAGCCAGTTGTGTCAAATATGGAGGCCAGGCCAGGGGTGGCACAATACATGCTGCAGCCCCTGGTAGGCCTTGGATACACCTATGCCCTGGGCTTCTAGGGTGCACTAATACAGGGGCTCATAAGGTGAACCAGTTCCAATTCGTAATGCACCTAGAGTGCATTGGCAGTATTTTAGAGAGAGAACAGCAGGCTGTGGGTCTGATTAGCAGGCCCACAGCCACATTAAGTCAGAAACCAGTGAAGCAAAAAGCAAAAATTTGGGGTGACCATAGGATAGCAGACCCTACTCTCCTACAATGATGACAAGGTTTTACAACCCCAGTACATTTGTTCAAGCTTGGCCAGAGCGCTGGGGGATGATAGCGAGGTCGTAGTGTCACATAGGTCACCAGCAGAGTACGAAATGGCCATGATGTCTAAAATGGTTCCAGCTTACGCGCACGTAAAGGCACTCGTTAAACAAGATGGCGCAGGCAATGTTCATGTTTGTCGTTTTACTTTCTACAGTCCTCCCTTTGAACATAACTTAGCCAGCTTGCTAGTATATTTCAATGTCCATAATGTCCTGTATCTCTTTATCGTTCATTACTCTCATCTTCGTGAGTTTAGTGTCCATAGTCTTAGGGTGCAAACATTTTAGACAAAGAGAACACAAAAGTGGTATACAATGTATCCCCAAACAACAGCCACACATTGCTATATTGGAACCAAGAGCATCATTATTATTTTCAAGCCCCATTCTTTCAAAGTGCCCCAAAACCAGCTTCCAAGTGTCCAAGTCTCTGATTCCTGATGGATTTCTGACGCCAGCCTGTGGAAATGTTCAATTGCTTTGAAAACAGAAGGTGAGTTGTCAGGGACATAAGTACATCAACTGGCACCGATGATGCGGGATGCTCCTCCACGGTCCGCTAGTACCACATCTAGAACAATGCGGTTCTGCAAAGCCACCAGGCGGACCGCCTGAAGCTCAGCAGTGTTGTTGGTAAGTACACCAGAAAAAAGGGCTTTGAGTATACGGGATATATGGGCGCTCAAGCAATATTAACGTAATAGATTTTTTTCATAAGTAACGGTGCCAGCAGGGAGGGGAAACCCACAGAACCCCTCAATTTAAGTATGAAACAGATCACACCTATGACATGAACACAAAGTCTTGCGCACTCAAACAACGTATATACAACAATGTGATAATAGAAAAAATCAGAAAGAAATCTGTCCAAAGTCGGTTCTTGGAGTTTCATGTGTATCCCCTTTTATTTGGTCATCAGATCATTGATAATTCACAGCCAGCCGACACGTGTTTCGTTGTAGGACTGTACACACACAGTTACTACAACTCTTCAGGGCTGGAAAAAATATAAAATGGATGACCTAAGTGACAAGCCTGCATAAAAAGTTCAAGCGATAGATTTACAAAATGTATACCCAAAAGTGACATTTCTTATTCAGAAACACCTCATCGTGAGGAACCCATAAATTACTTAAGTTCAATGGTCTACTGAGAGTTTGTGAGTGACCAAATCATACTTATATTTCCAAACAAGGTTGATTACATATATGCGTCGTGGTAGAGAGTGAAAATTGACACCTGTGTCAAATCTAAACACATTAGATGATTGTACATAAAAAACATTATTTTTTTCTCTTGATAATTGTTTCAATACACATTATAACTCAAGGTATTAAAAGTGTGACACAAAACCTCAGGCAGTTCCCAAGAACGTGACAAAGCGTAACAGATTATAAGCTACCTCAATGGCTGAATCCTCAGTAGTTAGGCTAATCATATATGACAGGTAGAGAAAAAGGAAGAAAAACGGAAAGGTCATGGTATTAGTAATCCATTATCCAATATTTGGGTACCCCCCTATGGGACTTTAGGACAAACTAAAAGAGGTTCTTACCCCAACTACGGTGATACTTCCAACCCGGAAGGGTAACCTCGTTGTGTGGTGAGAGCTGTATAGTAATCACTGCAAAGTAATTAATGCCACAAATTCAGAGATAAAATAGCTAGGGGTACGTACGTCAAGTAAAACTTCAAATTATATGCAATTAAAATCTAGTTTAAGTACGGAAGACACTGGACCAGTGTTCATTTGAACAGACACGTCGAATATTAAACTATACAACTTAGGCGCGAATGTAACTCGTAGTTATTAGCCCCGTTGTTATTGAGAAACTGCACATTGCTACATATGATACCAAACCATATTAAATATAAAGAAACACATCATCACAGGAGGTCGAAAATGCCCCACTGCCTACAAAATACTCCCATATTGTATCTTAACCATCAAGACCTCCGTAATCATACGTATCGTCTTACCCGATATCTGTTTAAAATAATCCAAAAAACGCCAGTTAATCCGCAATTTTACGCATTCCAATATTCGGAAAATCCATTATTTACAGCTAATATAATATCCTTCAAAAGACACACGGGTACGTGTGGTATCTTTCTCTGTAAAATGGAGAAACATAACATTAGTCCGTATTGCCAAACGTAAGGAATGGTAAATAATTATGTTCAACAAAGATGTCGTGAAAGTCAATAAATTTTCTACGAGGGTTCGAGAAATTACCTGCGGCCGAATCGCCCTCGCTTCACTGGCTTCTATTACCCGGAAGTGACTCAGGCCTGACTCGGAAGCGGATATAAATCCGGTCGCATGTGTAGAGTCTAGACCGCTGAACCGATAAGGTGTAATGCCCAATTAGTCTAACTGTCCGTAAGTAAGTCCATAAGTCTACCCCATAATGTGGCGAACACCATGTGAGAATATCAATGAGTTAATGTCCGTACGCGTGACCAACAACTAACTAGTCCGCGTATGGTCTCGAATTGCCGAATTTGGTTCTACCCGTCCTATTTGGAGGATTACAAACGACCGAGCGGTAAAACCCCTAATAGCCCGCAATATAATCAAATATTGAGCATGATGAAGACACCAAGCTACCATTAAGGCGGGAAAAGAGGCTAACGTAAAGGAAGGAAAGTGGTTTATCAATCTATTAATACCATATGAGAAGACAACAAGACCAAAAGGGTCGAAAAACATGGAATAAGTTTATATGATACGGTCGGGTTTGCCTAATAATGTAATAAAAGCACGTCCATACATGTAATGTGACAGAATTAATAAAGTTATGAATTCACGTAAGAGTTTACAACATATACTTTACGTATTCCATACATGTAATGTTTCATTTACTATAATGCATCCTAGTCCACAACCCTGGGAAATATTCTTGAAACCCGTTGTTAAACAAGGGAAGAAAAGCTACTAAATCATATGTAATAGTAGTCATATATCAGCAAAAGCTATTCTATCTCGGCCGACCTAAAATCAAGGTGTTACTCACCAAGGAAGAATTGCATCTCTGGATCACAGTTGAGTCCCCGCCGAACTGTATGAAGCCTCATGATCCAGAATGCTTCTGCGCGCCTAAGGCGCAACTCCCTTTTTCCACCTCTGATATTTATAGGAATATGGTCTATTCCAAAGAAAGCAAATTCCTTTTTGGGACCTTGGGCCTGGCATATGCTGGCATGAATCGCTACTGGATATCTAGCATCTTGTTGTAGCAAGACTCTAACATGTTCCTCAATTCTATCTTTCAGGCTCCTGATCGTACTTCCTACGTATTGTACTCCACATTTACATTCGATAATGTAGACCAAAAATTTAGTCAAGCAGTTGATATTCGTCCGAATATCATTAGGTTTTGTTGTCACAGCCCTTAAACCTTTTCGTCTTGTGTTTGTCCCACCGGCATACCCCACAGAACCCACATTTAAAGAAACCCATGTTTATAGAACTCAACCAGGAGTGTATATTTCCTATCTTGGGTACTGTAGGGCTGAGTCTATTGCGTAGAGTCCTGCCTCTCCTGAATGAAGTTTGTGGTTGTCTGGTGATATGGGGGGTCAATGTCTTATCCGCCGCAAGAATCCCCCAATGTCTTTTGAGGCTTCTGCGAAGGACATGACTGAGCTCATTGAAATCAGTAACCATTCGAATGTTGTCTTTTCTCTCATTAGGAGTGGGTTTTGGTTTTAGTGTATCTTCCCTCTTAACCCTCTTAATCCTGTTTTTGGCTTTTCTGAGAACATTAGGGGAATAACCTATCTCCTCAAAACGTTGAGTCATGTCCTCAATACAAGTATAGAACTCACATTCCTCGCTGCAATTTCGCCTGGCTCTGACAAACTCCCCATAAGGTATGGCACTGATCTGGTGTATTGGGTGAGAGCTGTCGGCGTGTTCCTTTACGTTAGCCTCTTTTCCCGCCTTAATGATAGCTTGGTGTCTTCATCATGCTCAATATTTGATTTTATTGCGGGCTATTAGGGGTTTTACCGCTCGGTCGTTTGTAATCCTCCAAATAGGACGGGTAGAACCAAATTCGGCAATTCGAGACCATACGCGGACTAGTTAGTTGTTGGTCACGCGTACGGACATTAACTCATTGATATTCTCACATGGTGTTCGCCACATTATGGGGTAGACTTATGGACTTACTTACGGACAGTTAGACTAATTGGGCATTACACCTTATCGGTTCAGCGGTCTAGACTCTACACATGCGACCGGATTTATATCCGCTTCCGAGTCAGGCCTGAGTCACTTCCGGGTAATAGAAGCCAGTGAAGCGAGGGCGATTCGGCCGCAGGTATTTCTCGAACCCTCGTAGAAAATTTATTGACTTTCACAACATCTTTGTTGAACATAATTATTTACCATTCCTTACGTTTGGCAATACGGACTAATGTTATGTTTCTCCATTTTACAGAGAAAGATACCACACATACCCATGTGTCTTTTGAAGGATATTATATTGGCTGTAAATAATGGATTTTCCGAATATTGGAATGCGTAAAATTGCGGATTAACTGGTGTTTTTTGGATTATTTTAAACAGATATCGGGTAAGATTACGGAGGTCTGGTTGGTTAAGATACAATATGGGAGTATTTTATAGGCAGTGGGGCATTTTCGACCTCCTGTGATGATGTGTTTCTTTATATTTAATATGGTTTGGTATCATTTGAAGCACTGTGCAGTTTCTCAATAACGACGGGCTAATAACTACGAGTTACATTCGCGCCTAAATTGTATAGTTTAATATTCGACGTGTCTGTTCAAATGAACACTGGTCCAGTGTCTTCCGTGCTTAAACTAGATTTTAATTGCATATCATTTGAAGTTTTACTTGGCGTACGTACCCCTAGCTATTTTATCTCTGAATTTGTGGCATTAATTACTTTGCAGTGATTACTATACCGCTCTCACCACACAATGAGGTTACTCTTCCGGGTTGGAAGTATCACCGGAGTTGGGGTAAGAACCTCTTTTAGTTTGTCCTAAAGTCCCAAAGGGGTGTACCCAAATATTGGATAATGAATTACTAATACCATGGCATTTCCGTTTTTCTTCCTTTTTCTCTACCTGTCAAATATGATTAGCCTAACTACAGAGGATTCAGCCATTGAGGTAGCTTATAATCTGTTACGCTTTGTCACGTTCATGGGAACTGCCTGCGGTTTTGTGTCACACTTTTAATACCTTGAGTTATAATGTGTATTGAAACAATTATCAAGAGAAAAAAATAATGTTTTTTATGTACAATCATCTAATGTGTTTAGATTTGACACGGGTGTCAATTTTCACTCTCTACCACGACGCATATATGTAATCAACCTTTTTTTGGAAATATAAGTATGATTTGGTCACTCACAAACTCTCAGTAGACCATTGAACTTAAGTAATTTATGGGTTCCTCACGATGAGGTGTTTCTGAATAAGAAATGTCACTTCTGGGTATACATTTTGTAAATCTATCGCTTGAACTTTTTATGCAGGCTTGTCACTTAGGTCATCCATTTTATATTTTTTCCAGCCCTGAAGAGTTGTAGTAACTGTGTGTGTGTACAGTCCTACAACGAAACACGTGTCGGCTGGCTGTGAATTATCAATGATCTGATGACCAAATAAAAGGGGATACACATGAAACTCCAAGAACCGACTTTGGACAGATTTCTTTCTGATTTTTTGTATTATCACATTGTTGTACATACGTTGTTTGAGTGCGCAGGACTTTGTGTTAGTGTTGTTGGTAAGGATGCAAGCTGCAATGTTTAAGGCTGTTTCAATTGCTTGAGATAGGTGCCTGATGGTTCGGCTGTTTTGCTATCAGACCCCATAGTGGTACGAGTCCTTTTGCTGCTTCGAGGAATTGTGATGCGGCAGAGTCCGCTTGGTTTGTGTCTTTGGATGCCTTTCTCGGTGGTGTTCTGCAGGTGCTGTGTATGTTGGAGGCAGAACAAAGGCGATGTAGCATGTGCCCCCCCAGCCTTTTGGGAACCAGGTGTAGGCTTTGGTACCACAGATGAAGTACATGTTGGGTGATGCAACAAATATAGGGGGCTCGGCAGTGTTCAGAGTTCTTGTTATTTGACATGGTCTATGACCCATGATCTTTGTCCCGTGGCCTTCAATGCAGACAAGGCCAGAGGTGTTTACCACCGATAGGGCCACTGTCAGAGTTGCAGCAGTTCTTTTCTTCAGATAGGAAAAGTTAGGTCTAACAAACTCTCAGTAGACCATTGAACTTAAGTAATTTATGGGTTCCTCACGATGAGGTGTTTCTGAATAAGAAATGTCACTTCTGGGTATACATTTTGTAAATCTATCGCTTGAACTTTTTAAGCAGGCTTGTCACTTAGGTCATCCATTTTATATTTTTCCAGCCCTGAAGAGTTGTAGTAACTGTGTGTGTACAGTCCTACAACGAAACACGTGTCGGCTGGCTGTGAATTATCAATGATCTGATGACCAAATAAAAGGGGATACACATGGAACTCCAAGAACCGACTTTGGACAGATTTCTTTCCGATTTTGTGTATTATCACATTGTTGTATATACGTTGTTTGAGTGCGCAGGACTTTGTGTTCATGTTATAGGTGTGATCTGTTTCATACTTAAATTGAGGGGTTCTGTGGGTTTCCCCTCCATGCTGGCACCATTACTTATGAAAAAAATCTATTACGTTAATATTGCTTGAGCGCCCAAATATCCCGTATACTCAAAACACTTTTTTCTGGTGTAATTACTCTGTCTCGGGTAGGGCTGCCGCAACGTTTCAGACTTGTTTATATTGTCTTAAATTGAAGTGACTTATATAATCATGGACAGGGATAAAGAAGCAGAGGAATTGTTTGGAACCCTCTCTACTAATCTTAGTAACAAGAACACTATAACTAGAGGTAATTCCACACGTAGTATGGGATTGAGGGATAAATTCCTTAAACTAGAACGCCTTAAGAAGACAGAAAATGCTAGGTGGTGGGACAGAGCTACCTTAAAACAATACCTGAGATTAAAAAGAATTCCAAGGGGTTTACGTTCTCAAGTATTACCTACATACGGCGAACTGGATGCGGATCTCCTAGTAAAGTGGGAGGAATCTTTGAATATTAACTCTGAAACATTGATGATGATCCTAATTGAAAGCTCTGACAGAAAGGTCAGTAAGCTGCAGGCAGAAATTGATACCCTAGAAAATGAGATCAGGGACATGAACCTAAAAGAAGCCACAGATAAAAACTATGTGATTTTAAAGGACATACTAGCAAGACACCAAAAAGACATTAAGGACAGGAAGTCTAGACAATTGAGGCGGGATGAGATAGACTACAAAACTGGCCGAGTCTTTACATACGCACGTAAATATGATTCACTTGTGAGAAGTAATACCAAACCAGGCATTACACCAGAAACAGATAACATCTCGGTAACATCTAGCTCCACTTCAACTAGCATACCAGCAACTAGTGACAGTGAAAATGAGAACAGCAGCACCACCCCGGTTTCGGCTTTTTTATTAGAAGTCCGAACCATACACAAGGGGAACAGGAACCAAGGAGGGAGATCAGTACAAGATCCAAAACCCGTAGAGGCCAAAGGGGTGGACAAAGGAGACAAGGAAGATTACAAGAGAAAACTACGTTCAGGCAACGTAAAGAAATAGTATCTGTGGACAGGGACTTACAGGTCATTAATCTCTCAACAAAACTTTTAGATAATGATATGGTTTCCTTATTGATCAAGGGATTAAGCTTCAATCCTAAAGAGACTGGGGATATATGCAAAATGAAGGTAGACTTGTATAATTTTGCAAGGGCACTGAAGCTGAAGAAATGTTTTTGTGTGCAACCCCAAAATGAATAAACCAGTTTCACTTGCAAACCTGAGTAATGTGTCTGATGTGCCTAGTATTCAAGAAATACAAGCTACTCGACTTTTATTGTCTATCACTGAAGTGGAGGAGTCTCCACATACTATGACCCGTCTTCTTGAGGAACTTGACATAGATATGGACTGTTCTATCACTAGTGGTTTAAAAAACAAATCTAAATGGACACCTACTCTCCCTGGTGGTAATTCAGTAGACACTTTTTATAAAAGGGTGTTACAAGATCTTGACGAGTGAGATTTTAAAACTACCCAGAAACACCAGGGTAATCTTTTCAATGATAACCTTACCCAAGGGGAAAGACTTGCTTTAAATAACCTTAGCAATGATCAAACGATTTTGCTACAAGTGCGATTGTCTTTGTGCTGTGCAATTTGGCAGTTTTGGAGTCTTTGCGGTTGTTCTTCGGACATCCGTGTTCTTCCATCATCTTCAAGGGGCTCAATGACTGGCAGGACCACATACTTTTGTCTAGTGCTTTTTCTGGTAGCATTTGTAGATTTTAGTTACCGATCCGAGACCTTTGACTCAGTTAGTGGCCTGCTCGTCGAAGTGCCCTCCTTTTGTCGATCTCAAGTTGTACCCTTTCTTGGATGGTACGATGGGGTCGGGAAACTCTGCCAGTTCAAGTGTCTCTGTTTCTGGGTAGCAACTGTGGGCCGGTCAATCTTTGGTCAGCAGTTCTTCTTGTACGTCCACTTCTTCGTTGGGTAGCCAGTGTTGGGGATACTTTCTTACAATGATGAGCGTGTAGCCAGTTTCTTTTTCCTTCCACTCGATGGGCAGTTCGGGTGGTGATCAATACTTGCCAGGGGCACGTCCACCTTGGTTCCAGACTCTTCGTCCTCTGAAAATTTCTTGTCAGCACGAAATCTCCAGACTTGATATCATGTCCCGGGCCCCTGGAAACGTCTGGTATGGCTTGCTGCACCTGTTGATGGATACGTGTTAGTTCGTTCGTCAATTAATACAAATAATTGGACATTAGTATGTCCGGGACATCATTAATGGAGGTTGGTTTTGGTGCCGCCCAAATGTTCATAGGCCTGCCGAAGACCACCTCATACGGGGTCAGGCGGTGTTTGCTTGGGGTGGAACGCATTGATAGCAATGCCAATGGGAGTGCGTTGGGCCATTTCAACCCGGTTGTGGCGACTATCTTTGCTAGTTTCAGTTTTAGTGTGGCGTTGTGTCTTTCTACCAGGCCCGCTGACTGGGGGTGGAAGACGGCATGGAACTTTTGTTTTACCCCCAACCCCTTCAGTATGTTCTGTATGACTCCTGCTGTGAAGTGGGGGCAATTGTCGCTCTATAAAATACTACAAAGGCCATATCGGGGGAAGAACTCCTTCAGTAACACCTTTGCAGTAGCTAAGGCGGTGTTGTTGCGGGTGGGGTATGCCTCCACCCATTTGCTGAATGCGGACACAACCACTAGAACATATTTTAGACCATGGCACCTCTCTAGTTGGATGTAATCCATTTGGAGGACTTCAAAGGGATGGTCAGGGACTTCAAACCCTCCCCGTGGTACTACTGTCCCTTTCCCTGGGTTGTGTTGCAGGCAGACTATGCATTGTTGCACTAGGTGTTTTGCCGATTCTGCTATCTTGTCGTTATTCCATACTCTGGTGATTAGTTCGGTCATGGGGGCAGATCCTATGTGCGCAGGTAAATGTGCCATGGTCAATATGGGGATCAGATAGGCATTGGGTAGCAGCCATTTGTTTCCTTCTTTTGTCCTCCAGCAGCCTTCCTCGTCTTTCAGTCCCACCCGTGCCCACTCGGTCAGTTCATCTTGTGTGCCTGTCGTTTGTATGTCCCTTACAGTTGTTCTAGCGTCAGTCCATTGTTCAGCTTGTGACTTGGTCACGTACATTCGTGTTGTGGTTCTATCCTTGGCTGTGGCTCGGGCAGTAACGTCGGCAAGTGCATTTCCCTGTCCAATGAGATCAGTCACTTTCTTATGTGCTTGGCATTTAATCACTGCTAGCTGCTTGGGGAGGAGGACTGCTTCTGTCAAGGCGGAGACTAGATCGCCATGCAGGATGGGTGTGCCGTGTGAAGTCAGGAACCTTCTTTCTCTCCACAGGAGCCCAAAATTGTGAACCACCCCGCAGGCGTATTGACTGTCGGTGTAGATGTTTACT
The DNA here is from genome assembly GCF_964263255.1 of Lissotriton vulgaris. NCBI lineage: Eukaryota > Metazoa > Chordata > Amphibia > Caudata > Salamandridae > Lissotriton > Lissotriton vulgaris. The sequence continues at coordinate 669,326 of NW_028251847.1, read as the reverse complement.
GTCGTGCCAGCTCCTAAAATGCATGCTCGTGTGAGGGCAATGAGTTTTGCTGCTTGGGCAGATCGTTGGGCAATGCGGGCTGTTTCTAGAATGGTTTGGGCTGTGGTGACAGCATATGCGGCTGAGGTGGTGCGGTCAGGGAGTTTGATGCATGAGTCGTCTACCCATAGTTCCCCATCTGGCTCTGAAGAGGCAGTGTCTCTGAGATCCACTCTACTCTTTGTTTGTTCATCAGTGAGTGTCACGCAATCGTGCAGTGGAGTCACACTAGGGTCATTTTCGGGTAGGGGTAGCAATGTGTCTGGATTGAGAGTGGTGCATCGCTTCAGAGTGATGTGTGGTGCCAACAGGGTCAACTCGTATCCTATCAGTCTGGTGCTAGTTAAGTGTTGGGTTTTGGTCTGGCTGAGTAGTGTGTCGACTGCATGAGGCACTAACACAGTGATTGGGTTGGAGAGCACTATTCCTTCGCTCTGGCGTATGGACACTGCTGCAGCTGCCACCGCGCGCAAGCACGCTGGCAGAGCTCTAGCTACTGGGTCGAGGGTGGCAGAGAAATATGCACAAGGGCGATGTTTGTGACCAATTGACTGTGTTAAGACGGATAATGCACATCCCTCCCTTTCATGTGTGTAGAGAAAGAATAGTTTGGAGTAGTCTGGGGATCCTAGAACAGGTGCCAAACAAAGGGCATCCCGTAATTCTTTGAATGCTGACTGGCATTCGGGTGTCCAGGGGAGAGGTGAGGGGATGTCTTTGGCTAGGAGGGAGAGAAGGGGTTTAACAATGAGGCTAAAGTTCGGCAACCATTGTTGACAGAATGAGGTGAGGCCTATCAAAGAGCGGACTTGTTTCTGAATTTTGGGAACGGGAGTGTCTAGTATTGTCTGGATCCTGTCGGGTGTGAGTTTCCTCACTTCTTTCGATAAGAGGTGACCTAAATAGGTTACCTGTGGTTTGCAGAACTGCAATTTCTTTCAGGAAACCTTGTGACCATTTTCTGCAAGGGAATGTAGTAGTTGGATGGTGGCCGTGAAGGCTATTAGAGTGGTTTCTGCTGCTAGAAGGATATCGTCTACATATTGTATCAACGCCACCCTGTCTGGCAATTGTACGGCGTCCAACTGTCTTTTGAGCACCTGGCTATAGATGCTTGTGCTCTCTGTGTACCCCTGGGGTGCTCTACAAAATCTATATGAGCGGGATCTTAGGGTAAATACGTAAAGGTAGCAGCTGTCTTGGTGAATAGGTATGGAGAAGAAGGCGTTTTTGAGATCGATGACGGTGAAAGTGGTAGCAATGGACAGAATTAGGGTCAGGATGGTGGTGATGTCAGAAACTACTGGGTACTGTGGCACTACAATTTTGTTTATCTCCCGCAGGTCGATAATAAAGCGGTAGGCTTTCCCATCTCCCTCTCCCTGTCTCTTTATGATCGGCAAAATAGGACTGTTACAAACATTGCTCCCTACCTCTTCTACCACACCTGCCTCTACCAGTGAGTATATGATTTCGGTCAGTGCTTTCTCACCCTCTGGCGATATCTTGTACTGCGGTACTTTCAGTAAAGTTGCATCTTGCCGTATTGTCACGTGTACTGGGTCAATCATCATTCGTCCTACGTCTGAATCAGCCCTAGCCCACAGATGTGATGGCAAAGTGTCCAGTAGGGATGTGTCTGTCTCGGAAATGGGATACATGTGTTGGGAAGGGTTATCTCTCGGGTGTTGGTGGTTGTCATATAAGATGACCCGTACCCCATCCGGTGAACATCTGATAGTTGCACGGAAATGTTTCAACAGATCGAGACCCATAATGGCTTCTGGGGTGTTGGAAGAGAGAAGGCATGCTGTGTCGATAATATTGGACAAAGGGTTGGTGGAGGGCATACCGTCAAATCCTATTGAAGTCACATGTGCAAGGGTGCCCTTGGAATCAGTCGTTTGGATAGTGCACTACGTGTTGCTCCTGTGTCTACCAAAAATGGCGACTCTGTGCCCAGAACCTATGGGGTAACATAAGGGCATTGCTGATCAACATGGAGCTCGACTGGATCCCTCCCTTGCCCTTGGCTGTCCTACGCAAAGTCGTACGTGTTGTCGTAATCTGACATGTTGGTATTGATTCTGTCTGGGATGATCAAATGCGTTCGCTCTTCCTGGCCTTTCCTCGCTAGCTTCATTTGTGTAACCTCTCCCACGTCCTCTTCATTTCTGTCCGCTTACTATTTCCCTCGCCCCTCTGACCCTACCGATTCCTTGCAGAATAGGGCATTGGGATTTCCAGTGTCCGTACTCCTTACAAAACGCGCATTGATCCTGTCCTAAATCTTGATGTCCTGTATATGGCGTCGATGAACTACTTCTGGGCGGCTGCGCCCTAGGGGTATTCTGCTGGTATCCTCCCTTATATTGCTCCCTTCCTGTATTCAACCCTTGAAGCTGCGCTATCATTACCCTTTCCTTCAAGCCCTTCTTTTTCTTTTCTGTAGCCCTATCAATTTCATTTTTCTGGTGTTCATAGTACTGGGCCATTTGGAGGATGGCAGCTGGTTTAGAGGCTGCCCAGCTGCTTTCGCAGGTCTGCAGCTTCTGGGATACCTCCGGTAGCAGTCCCTTAACATAACACTGTACAAACAAGTGGTGTCCGGTTGCGGTTGACATGTCTTGTCCGCTGTATTTGTAGAACTCTGTTTCGAATCTGGAGAAATACTCCGAGACATCCTCTTGTGGTTTCTGGCGGCATGCGCTTACAATGGACCAGTCGATCTTTTTCTCCGGGATCATAGTTTTTACTTTCTGTACTATCTTGTCGGGGAGGTCTAATATAGCTTTTGCCGGTTTCTGACCAGGGTTGCGCTGCTAATCTAGAACACTGAGTTGTTCCCAGGTGTGGCCGAGCAGCTCTGTGTGGTCTATTTTCCTAATTTGTTTCCACACATCCGCTGGCAGACATAGCCCAAAGAATAAGTCGATGTTGGCGAGTGTCATGATGGTTGATCCCAGAGCGGTACCTAATTCTGTGGAAAAATGCGGTGGGATTCTTACGTAAATCCGGCAAAGATTTACGGAACGTTAGAATGTCATGTCTGTCCCATGGCGGATATACCCAATTGTAGACCACCCTTCCTTTAGCGTCCTTATGGTTTATATCATCATTGTTCCCTTGTCCTCTAGGGGGGACCCAATAAGGGGCACAATCCTTTATTGGCATCATTTTATCTGGTTTTTCTATCGGGGGCCCTATCATTATAGATGTCTTGTCTTTAACTGCCTGTCCTTGTTCCATGAGAAGGCGGAATACCTCTAGTGTGTACGAGAAAAGTTCCGCCACATCACAGTCATTTTCATCTCCCGTATCTACTTTCCTATAAAGAGCCATTAGTCGTTCGGACCCTACATCCTTGTACTTTTCTTCGTAAGCAGTGAGAGTGTGATAACAGAGACGTCCAATGAAGTGTCGCTTGTGGTTTTCGACATAGGAGTTGCATATGTCGGTTATATACTCTTCGGTCTCTTTCCTATCTACAAGTGTTTTAACTATTTTATTGATGCCTGCTTGTTTGTTTTTACTTAATCGTGGGATCCTCAGCAACCCTTTCTCTTTTGATTCAACTCCTACTGACGCGTCTTTTGACGAGGCATTAGGCGCAAGAGACTCCGTCGGTGCAGAGGCTATGGGGAACAAGCAATGGTGCTGCCTTCAACTATGCTTTGGGATTCCTGACGTTGTACTACAGGACGAATGGGGGCATAAGGAGGTGGCATGTAGATGATCGGAGGACCTAATAACAAATCGTCATCTACTTTTTGTTTCGTTGGTAACTCGGGGTAAAGAGTCGAGGGCGTTCTAACAGGGTATTGACCTGAAATCTTTGACTCTTGTTCCTCTCTATCAGTTTCTCTTTCTTTTATGTCTTCTTCTTTTTTTTTTTAAAACATGTTTTTATTGTCGCGAAGATATAAAGAAATGCACAAAACGTATAGTCAGCGACACCGCTGATATATAACTGATAAGAACAAGCTGTTGTAGGGTCAATACACAGCCATATAAGGCCCACATCCCGGATGCTGGGCGGCGTGAGAGTAAAGCATATATAATAAAGGGGAGAATTGCACTTGTGCTGTAAGGATGCACAAGTTATCAGTGACTTCGTCAGTTTTCTCATTTCGCGATATTATATTACGTAACAGGTTAACCAAAACTAATTACCCCATGAATGGCATCTCTAGTACAGATCCGAACAAATTAGGACAGGTGTGTGTGAGGGCCAGCTAAGGCACAGTTATTATAACGTAGTATGGACCTATGGGAATCACAGCAAGATACAGACATACATATGAAGGAATATTGGCGTGGCTATGAGGGGTCTCTACACCGTATCCAGACACCCCACACGATTCCCCTCCCCATCACAGTCAGCCTCCGAGGCAGCCGGAGAGAACAACTCAGCACTGGTGGCATCCGAGTCATCATCATCCTCCGCCAGCCCCTCCATGTACAATGTCCTCCAGGCAAGCAAATCATCCTGAAGCTTTCCATCCTTGCGAGTGCGTTGCATATGTGTCTCCTCAGCTAAGGCCCATTCCCTTGCAACCCTCAACCAATAGGAAATTTCAGGCACCCTTTGACCCATCCAAGTGATAGCCACTCGCCTCCTCGCTAGAACTAGTAGGAGTTGCAGGAACTTATAAGTCAGCGACTTTTTCTTGGGCTTGGGCACCAGTGCCAGCAGACAGAGGAGTGGGTCCAAGGGAAGCCTAAACTGTGTGCCACGAGCAATATACACCACCACCTTCCGCCAAAATTCCTGGACAAGGGGGCATTCCCACGCCAAGTGCAGGAAACCCGCCTTCCGCACCCAACACCTAGGGCAGTTGTGACGTCTATCTGCCGATATGCGATGGAGGGAGACAGGTGTCATATAAGTGCGATGGACAAAGTTGAAGTGTATGAGTTTAAAACGTGCATTGCAGGAGACCTTATGTGTCAATAGTCCGATCCACTTCCGCTGGGCAGGATCCAGTTCCACCCCTAGATCCGCTTCCCAAGCCACCCAGGCCGGCGCTATCTGGGGGGTCGAGTCTCGGCGCATGGCTGAGTAGAGAAGGGAGATTAAGCGTCTACCCCTCCCACAGGATATAATGATGTCGAGAGTGTTGGTGAGTGGAGGCGCCTCCGGGAATTGGGGCCACGTTGTCCTGGCCACATCTTGAAGACTTCCGTAATGGAGGTATTGCCCCTCGCCTAGCTCAAAGGACTCCATGGCACATTCAAACGACACGAAGGAGTTGTTTGGGTAGAGGTCCGCAAGAGTCTCGCAACCGCCAGAGCGCCACTCCCGAAAGGACATATTTTCCTCTAGCCGGAGTATCGGGGCCAAGATCCAAATTGGGAGCTCCCTATGAAACGGTGCGCGCCGTAGCAATTTCTCGACAAACCGCTGCCAGATGCCGGCTGTATGTCGCACCACGTATGGTAAAGCGCTGTCGGCTCTGCGACCCTGCATCAAGGCTTCCTGTAGGGTCTTATCATTTGCCGTACCCGCCAGTAGTGCCAGTTCCCAATTCTCATCCTCGGCGAACCACCTGGCGGCCGGGAGAAGCTGTGCCGCATAGTAATACAGGTCAAACCTCGGGGCCTCGAGGCCGCCTTCATCCCAGCATCTCGTGACTGTGCCTAAAGCGACTCTGCTGCGCCCACCCGCCCAAAGTAGGGAGGTGAGGAGCGAATTCAGCGTGCCGAACACTCGGGGAGGCAACGGACATAGGGTGTTCTGCAAGACATATAGCACCCTAGGGAGCATCACCATTTTGGCAATCGCCAACCGCCCCATGAGAGAGAGAGGAAGTGTCTTCCAAAAGGTGACAGATTTGCGGAGGGCTGTGAGTATTCTGTCGACATTGTGAGCCAGCAGAACCTCTTCAGACGTGGCCACTTGAATGCCCAGATACCGGAATGCCACTCGCTCGCACCGGAGGCCTAAATGTTGGAGATCTGTGCCCGGGTCTGGGACGACGGTCGTCAGTGGGAAGATCAGAGATTTGTGAAGATTGATACGCAACCCGGAAGCTGCACCAAACCTGTCCAGGAGCCGCAACAAGGCGGGGAGGGCCTCAGCGGGGGAGGTCAGGTAGAAAAGCGCATCATCTGCGTAGAGGGAGACCACATTGGTAGTGTCACCCACCACTATTCCCCAGGGCTGTAGTTCAATGCGGGCGGAAACGGCAAGGGGCTCAATTGCAAGGGCAAAGAGGAGAGGGGATAGAGGGCAACCCTGCCGGGTGCCCCTCTCCAATAACCACTCATCCGAGCGGGCGGATCCCAGGCGCACCCTGGCGCGGGGCGCCCCGTAGAGCACCTGGATCCAATCTCGAAATCCAGGCCTGAAACCCATTTTTTGAAGCACCTGCATTAGATATCCCCAGTGCACTGTATCAAAGGCTTTAGCCAAATCAACTGAGACCAATACGTGAGGACCCTCCCGTCCCCGCACCTCATGCAGCATGTGATTCAGGCGGCGCAAATTCATCGCCGTGTTGCGACCCGGGATAAAGCCGCACTGGTCGGGGTGGACCAGTCGAGTCATGAGTGGGGCAAGGCGAGAGGCCAATAATTTGGTAAGGATTTTTGCATCTGTATTAAGCAACGTGATAGGACGATATTTATGTCTTCTTCTAACTTTTTACAAGCTTGGTGAGCCGATTTTCGCATCTCTCTATCAAATATGGCGTTGTTTCTTTTCTTTTGTTGGGCTGCTTCTTTCTGCCACAAACCAAAACTGTCAAGCATGGCTGGCGTACTTTTCTTTTTGTAGAGAGCTATTTCTAGCGTTTCTATTTTATTGGGGTCGAAAGATCCCGTCAGTGGCCGATGATTTTCCCGGTCCTTCCTAGTGCGTTTATGCCATAGTTTACTATAAGCTACAGTGGCTAATCCATATTTTATGTACATGTCCTTATTACTGGTGCCTTCCGGCGGTGCCGGATGACTGACCTCTGATAAACGGTCCGGTCCAAAACAATTACCAAACAATCTAGAGAAAACAGGCATGACGTATTAAAGGTCATAGCGAATATCTCAAACAATCAATTTTAGGCAAAAAGCCCGCACTACCTGTCCTTTGCTGTCTGCAAAGAGAGAGAATATTCCTTCTTCTCTGTTGTTTGCAAGCAGGGAATGTCTCAAATAACTTTAAAGGGAAAAACTAGTATTCGATCAAACTATTCAAACAATCAATCAATCAAATAAATTGAAACCGATTTTTCACGACCTTACCCGGACCCTATGGACAGTTCTTCGTCTTCCCCTTCCAGCGCCCGTTTGTCCTCTTACTCCAACAATCAGTGCAGTGTTCCTGTAAGGTCCCAGTAAGGACCGCAGGTCACTCAAGAGAGGTCTATTCGGAATCGATGAAGTTCAGTTGATCGGCAGCTAGACGAGGGTCTCTTTTAGGCAGGTATACCCCAATCGTTAGATGTTCGGTCCGTCATTAGGACCTCTCTACCGGACCCACGTGTCGCTGATGGGCCCCGACGTTGGTGTGCCAATTGTGAAAAGCAGCAAATCTCCTGAGACCACCGATGCTGCCTGGCGCAAAACACCTTTTATTCACCTTATAGATATCTATCAAAATAACGAGGCGGGCGCTGAAAACTGGAAGGCATGAAACAGGTTTATTACACCAGAGGAGAACACATCAACTCAGACACCGGGATGTCGTCGGGAGGTGCTCTAACTGCATCTCCGTGGTTCGGTCTTTTATACACATTGCACCAGTTTATTAGCATGTTAAAACATCCTTGGAATCCCCGCCTCAGGCAGGCTCTCACACAAACCCAGCAGCAATCGTCCCCCCACCCAGATCTAACAGATGATCGTTATCTCGCAGCTGGACATTCCGACAGGATCTAAAAACACGTGGGATCAGTCAGATCTAAGGGTTCGTGTCATTGATTAAATCATGCCCCTTTGTCAGTGAAACAAGCCCTGCCGTGTGTGGGTAATAAACCATGTCCACAGGGGTCGGTTAGTGCCTGGGATCGGCTTGAGTAGTCAGATGCGGTGAAGGAGGTTATCAAAAGGGCTTCCCCGTGAATGGAGGATGAAAGGACAAACGGGTTTGGTGCGGGAAGTGACTCCGGGGCTTTGTCATGATGACAAGGTTTTACAACCCAGTACATTTGTTCAAGCTTGGTCAGAGCGCTGGGGGATGATAGCGAGGTCGGGGTAACACATAGGTGACCAGCAGAGTACGAAATGGCCGCTATGTCTAAAATGGTTGCAGCTTGCGCGCACGCAGAGGCCCTCGCTAGCAAGATGGCACAGGCAATGTTCATGTTTGTCGATTGAAGCCCAGGCCGGGCTTCAATCAACCAATCATAGCATTTGTAAAGGGCACTACATACCCGAGGGGGTCTCAAGGCACTAGGGGGGGGTGCTGCTACTGTTCGAAGAGCCAGGTCTTGAGGAGTCTCCTGAAGTTTAGAAGGTCTTCGGTCTTCCATAGGCGGATGGGGAGGGTGTTCCACATCTTGGTGGCGAGGTGAGAGAATGATCTGCCACCGGCGGTCAAACTTCGAATGCAGGGGACGGTGGCGAGGGCGTGGTCTGCGGAGCGGGGCTGGTGGGCGGGATTGTAGAGGCTGAGCCGTCTGTTGAGGTACGCTGGTCCGGTGTCGTGGAGTGCCTTGTGTGAGTGGGTGAGGAGCTTAAAGGTTATCCTCTTGTTGATGGGGAGCCAGTGCAGGTCTTTCAGGGGGGGTGTGATGTGGCTGCGACGGGACATGTCGAGGATCAGGCATGCTGAGGCGTTCTGGATGCATTGGAGTCATTTCAGGAGTTTGGCTGGGGCTCCTGGGTAGAGTGCGTTGCCGTAGTCCAGTCTGCTGCTGACAAGGGCCTGGGAGACCGTCCTTCTAGTTTTGGTGGGGATCCACTTGAAGATCCTGCGAAGCATGCGGAGAGTGTTGAAGCAGGAGGAGGAGACGGCGTTGACCTGCTTTGTCATGGAGAGTGTGGAGTCGAGGATGAGCCCTAGGTTTCGTGCGTGGTTGGTGGGTGTAGGGGGTGCTCCTAGTACCGTCGGCCACCAGGAGTCGTTCCAGGCCAAGGGGGTGGAGCCGAGGATGAGGACCTCCGTCTTGTCCGAGTACAGCTTCAGTCGGCTGTTCCTCATCCAGTCGGCGATGGCCTTCATTCCTTCGTGGAGGTTGGTTTTGGTGGTGTGGGGGTCCTTGGTGAGTGAGAGGATCAGCTGGGTGTCGTCGGCGTAGGAGATGATGTTTAGGTCATGCTGTTAGGCGACGTGGGCGAGTGGTGCCATGTAGACGTTGAACAACGTTGGGCTGAGAGATGAGCCTTGGGGTACGCTGCAGATGATCTCGGTGGCTGCGGAGGGGAAGGGGGGAGGCTGACGCTCTGGGTTGTCCCGGAGAGGAAGGAGGTGATCCAGTCCAGGGCCTTCTCTTGGATACCAGCATTGTGGAGGTGTGCTCTTAGTGTGCTGTGGCAGACTGTGTCGAAAGAGGCTGACAGGTCCAGGAGGATGATGGCTGCATTTTCTCCATTGTCGAGCATGTTCCTGATGTCGTCGGTGGCGGTGATGAGGGCAGTTTTGGTGCTGTGGTTGCTCGGAACCCTGGCTGGGATGGGTCCAGGATGTTGTTCTCTTAAAGGAAGCTGGTCAGTTGTATGTTGACAGCCTTTTTCGATGACCTTCTCTGGGAACGGGAGCAGGGAGATGGGCCGGAAGTTCTTGAGGTCCTTGGGGTCCGCCTTGGGTTTCTTTAGTAAGGCGTTGATCTCTGCGTGCTTCCAGCTCTCCGGGAAGGTCGCTGTCTCGAAGGAGATGTTGATGGTATTCTGGAGATGGGGTGTGGGCTGTTGCCCTGGTGGTGACAGCATCAAAGGTGTTGTGGATGTCTTCATTCCTCTTCAGAACATTCAGAACATTCACTCCTCTTCCCAGGACCGTACCTCTTGTGTAACACCCTTTGGTACCTTTAAATTTCTAAGAATGCCTTTTGGACTGATTTCTGCAGCTTCAGTTTTTCAGAGGGCGATGGAGGGTATTCTTGGAAGCCTTCAGGATGTCAAGGTGTACCCAGATGATGTGCTCATCTTTGGTGTGGATCTTAAGGAGCATGATGGGAGGCTGAGGTCAGTATTGAAGAAGTTACGTGATGCTGACCTCACCCTTAGGGCTGACCAGTGCAAATTTGATATCAAAGAATTAAAGTATCTTGGGCATTTTGTGTCCGCTGCAGGCATCAAACCCAAAGACTCATTGGTAAACACCCTTTGTAATTTGCGCACCCCTTTAAACAAAGAAGAGTTTGTAAAGTTTCTGGGCATTGCTGAATGTTATCACAAATTTGTTCTGAACTTTGCAGGGAAAACCTCTTGTTTGAGGTCTCTCCTCCAGAAGGAAAGCACCTTTGTTTGTTCCAAGGGCTGTGAGGAAGAGTTTGAGTACATTAAGAAACATCTGATTGAAACACCTTGTCTAGGAGGTTTTGACCCCACAAAGGTATCCTATCGCATGACTGATGCCAGCTCAAAGGAGATAGGGGCAGTTCTTTCGCAGAAGGTTGATTTAGAGGATAAAATGATTATTTTCGTCTCTAGGCCCTTGAGGGGTGCTGAATGCAACTATTCTGTTGTGAAAGAAGAAGTGCAGGGAGTTTTCTGGGCGGTGCCAAGCTGAGAAAGGTTTTGTGGGGGAAAAGATTCAGAATTCTTACTGACTACAAACCTCTTAGGGAGATCTTCTCCAAGAAAGGCATTGACTTTGTCTTCCATGGGATACGGAAGAGGGTTGTGGCTCCACAGTTCTGGCAGATTGTCTGTCAAGGCTCGGGGGTGTGGAGTGTGAAACGACAGATGATGTTGACTGGTTTAGAGGTTAAGAACGGGAGGAAGAAATTAATGTGTGTTTGATTATTGAAGGGTTGATTTCCGAGAGAGAGTGGAGGGAACATCACATGATCAATTTAGACTTGCAGAAAGTCCTAACTATGGTCACAGGTGGCTGGTGTGAGAAGAAGGACTGTGAAGAGGTCCTCGAAGGCTTTTGGCGAGTTAGGGAAGATCTGATGGTGGAGGATGGTCTCCTCATGCGTGGTAGTAAGTTGGTTGCACCCCTTGAAGTAAGGGATAAGCTAGTAAAGAATGCACCTCGCACATGGGCATTGCCAAGACAAAGGAAAGGATCAGGGAAGCATATTGGTGGGCTGCCATAGATGTGTAGTGTAGTTCCTATATTCCCAATAGGCTCTGCTCATTTGAATAATATATACTGTAGTTTAGACGTAGGACTGAGGTCTACTAGGTCTCTAACGAATATATTAAACTTAATTGTGAGTACCAGCTAGCTCAGAGGTCACTAGAAACGTTCTCGAATTCACAAGAAGGGATTAGTTTCTGACAAATGCATAAACATGACAACTTTGTTTTCCAAGAATAAGAAATCAAATCTCTAGAGTCGCGGAAACAATAGATAGCTAATTAACTCAGTCAATCGTGCATGCTTCGTTTCACCAAAGCGGCTGAGAAAATAGAGAGACGGGCGTTTTCAATAAAAGAGGTTATTTATAGAACAGTCTTCTTTCTCAAGCATTGAAAATGAACTGCTACAATAGTAAAGCTTACTATGAAGTACAATGCATATAATACGAACAGTATTATAAAATAGTACTGTAAAAGCATGATATGGGGGGCGTGGCCAAGATGGCGTCGGAGTAGGACGCTTCTGAGAGCCTCTCCGACGCCGACTCCACATAGCAACGTATAGCGGGGTCCAGAGCGTCCTGACCAGCGCAAAACGGACGACGGAGGTCGCCGACAACTGGGGGAGCAGTCCGGTACCGTTGGCGAAGCAAAGGGAAGCCTGCAGCGCCAACCGGAGCAGAGACGAGTTGTGGCCTGTGAAGCGCCGGCCTCTCATGATCAGGGGGCCGACCCCGGATGAGGCGGCGCCTAGCGCCACGAGGGCGCGACCCGCACTGGCACCCTAGCTCCGGCCCTCGCGGTCCCACCGAGCAGCAGAAGACGTGACCTGCCTTTGAAGGCTCCGGTGGCAGGTGCACGCCGGGGAGGGGAATCGACAGTGCCAGACTGGTGGAGCGGTGGAGGATCGAGGGACGGCGGGCCGAGACCCGCCGGAGGCATCCTGCTGAGAGAGGGATTGAAGGTACTAGGACGTTCGGGAGAAGCTGCACCCGTCCCCGAGTGCTGGGAAGAGTCGGAGCGGCTGAGAGAATCACAGCGGTTGCTGTGGGCTGGAACGCGGGGAGCCGACTGTGCGGGAGCGGGCCCAGTGGCGGGACAGAGGCGGGCCCTGCTTTGGATACACCGAGGACTCTGCCTGGAGCGGCAGCGGAGCCCTGTCGGCCTGCGGCCTGCCTACATCTCTGGGACCGGGCACTGGAGCTCTCTGGGCCTCGGGCTGTGGGGTCCCTATGCCGTTCTGACGGTGATCCGAGCGGCCGGACACACTGCTGCGTGTTCTTCAGTGCGCAGAGTTTAGCGGGGGAGGCCGCGACGCCATCTTAACTAGGCCTTCTCTGGCTGCCCCGGCCCTGCTTGTTCTCGTGGCTTGGACTGTAGAGCTGGGGGACTCCTACGCTGCCGTTGCACTCTCCTGTTGGCCTGAGCGTCCCCCCTGTACTTTCTGCCTTGGGGACCGCGCTGGACGCCTGCTGCACTCCCCTAGAGAGTGTCCTCACTAGAGGGGGGGTGGCCGTACCCCTGAATGGACTAACTGGGAAGGAGAGCATCACTACCTACAGGCACAGCACCCCACTTGTGTCTCCCACCTGTGTTTCTGGAACGGAAGGGACACCTGACCACGTGCTGCGGCCGGACCATCACGATGTCCAACACGCTGCGTAAGGGGAGGCCAGGGAAGGATGGTGCCCCCAAGTCTTCACAGCAGCCGGCCTCGCCAGGAGCTAGTAGCTCATCGAAGCAATCGGACGATGAGGCGCCTGCCACTAAGGCCTTTATGACTGAGCTCTTTGCCTCCATTAAAGAGGATATCTCTGAACTCCGCTCGCAATTGGCGTCGGATCTTCGGGAGGTAAGGAGAGAGGTGGATGGGCTTGGCGAACGGGTGGCAACACTGGAAGACCACGATTTGAGTGTGGCAAATGATGTGCACCAACTACAGCAAGACATTATCCGTCTCACGGAACAGAACTTGGATCTACAAACCCACACAGAGGATTTGGAGAACCGCTCCCGGAGAAATAACATTCGCATCAAGGCGGTGCCGTGGGACGGAGAAGCGGGGGACCTACGTGGGTATGTTCAGGCCCTGTTTGTGCAGATTCTAGACGATGAAGATGTGCAGGAAATAAGGATGGACAGAGTGCATAGAGTGGGGCTGCCCAGACGGGGGGGGACCGCCTCCGGATATCCTCGTCTGTGTGCATGACTTTCAGCTGAAGGAACGTATCCTGCGTAAAGCTAGAACCATCCCCTCTCTGCAGTTTAGAGACCACCGTCCGCAGCTTTACCAGGACCTGGCTGCGTCGACACTTCGGAAACAGAGGGAGTTCCGTCCTGTGACCGCCTTCCTACGGGAGAACAATATCTCCTACTCCTGGGGACATACTTTCCGGATCATCTTCCGTTGGCAGAATAGACTAGCACAGATTAGCTCCCTGCAGGTGGCGGCGGATCTTTTGGGTCTGGAGGTTGTGGCACCCTCTCAGGAGGGTCGCACCTCGCCGTCAAGGAGGCGGCATCGCTCTTCTTCCTGGCACACAGTCGGTCCCTCCCCGGATCGGAGGCGGCCGGATCGCACGGCTAGTGTGCAGGAAAGGGGGCTGCAGTAGCCTCGGTGGCCTCCGCTACAATGGCTGATTCTCAAGCGAGCTCTGGAGCGGCATGACCCCTATATCGCTGAATGGCGTTGGAGGGCTCTGGCCCTGAGGTCCCGGGGGTTCAATTGTACTTTTGGAGGAGACACCCCGGACCGTGGCCCTGGGGGTCACTAGGTTGTTACCCCTTCCCCGATACCAGTCCAGAGGGGGCCTTCCGAACCATGGTCTGCTGGAACTGATGACTGTACGGTTCAGGTTCAGTGCCTTGAGTTGTTTTTTGTTGTTTTTCTCTGTGTGGGGGGGGGAGGGGGTGGATTCTCGGAGCGGGGAGTTCTGGGGGTCAGGGATGCAGGGGGAACGTTGGGGTTGGGGTTTGGGGGGAAGGGGGAGTGTGGTGGCGACCAAAGACGGTGTGTGTGGGGTGTTGTTGGTGCTAGTGGTGTTCTCCATTGCATTTACTATCCTGTGCTGGACTGGGGATTATACACTTTCTGCTGTTTGCTTGGGGGAGAACTGTTCAGAACGTTGGGGAGGGGTTTGTGCCTGGGACGTTGCACTTGGTGTCTCTATCCGATTGTTCTAAGTATGCTGAGTTCAACGCGTCATCTTGTCTGAGGGGTTTTGGGAGGTCTGATGACTTGGAATGGCTGGTTGAGGGGGGTGGACTAGAGTTTGGAGGGGATTGTTGGGAGATGGGCCTGATCCAGGGAGGTGTAGACTGGTGGCTGGCAGGGTCCGAGAGCCGGGCTCTGAGTATCTTAAATAAACGTACTGAGCGGAGTCTCATGCCGTCCTTATGCCTGTTAGTATAGGTACCTGGAATGTGAAGGGTCTCAATTCCCCACAGAAACGCCAGAAACTCTGGAAGTATTTATCAGATCACCATCTAGATGTAGTTGCCCTTCAGGAGACCCATTTGGCCAGGAAAGATGAGCTGAGACTCCGGCATAGACAATTTCCCCTTATCTATAGGGCATCAGCATCCACTAAGCATAGAGGGGTGGCCCTCCTGTTCCGGGCCTCTCTCCACTTTCAGCCTCTGGGGGTGAGTGGTGATAAGGAGGGCCGCTGGCTAATGGTGAAGAGGTCACTATATGGCCGCCAATGTACGTTTGTGGTGGTTTATGCTCCGAATGCTGGCCAAAATGGTTTCTTACAATGCTTGATGGACAAAGTGGGGGATTTTGTGGAAAGGCACTTGATACTGTTGGGGGACTTCAACATGGTGTGGGACAGGGATTTGGATAGCTCGGGGGCACGCAGGGCAGACACTGGGGTCTTCTCGAGAGAAACGCAGCGACAAATAGGCGAATTGGGATTGGTGGATAGCTGGCGCTTTGTACATCCTCAGACCAAGGATTACACATTCTTTTCTCATGTCCATCGCTCGTATTCTCGTATCGATCACATCTTTGTTAACCAGGCCCTCAGGGGAGATGTCCGAATGGCTAGTATTTTTCCACTCTCAGTATCTGATCATAGCTTAGTGGTGCTTGGGTTACACTGGTCGGTAGGGGGGTACGGCTGGCGGAAGTGGTACTTCCCAGCAGCATTGGTACGGGATGAAGTGTCTTGTAAGGCGCTACGAAGGACTATAGGAGATTTTTTCGTTCTTAACCCGCCTTCCGATACGTCGGTATATACCACGTGGGATGCTTGCAAGGCCTCTATACGAGGTACATGCCTCGCCCTCAATGCGAACCTTAACAAGCTTCGACGGAATGAGAGGGAGGCTCTGGAGGCGGAGCTCGCTACGCTGGAGCAGGCACACAAGTCGAACCCCTCTAGGGTGACCCTTCGTCCTCTCACAGCGGTACGAGGGAAATTGAGAGCCCACTACAACAACCGGGCTGAATTTACCCTCCTGCGTCTCAGACGCATCTCCTACTCCCAGGGGAATAAGGTGGGACGTCACCTGGCCCGGCAGCTTCGTGATAAACGTGAGAGGGATTACATTGGGGGTATACAGGACCATACATGTGCTGTCCGGCATAAGGATGCGGACAAGGCGGCCCTTTTTGGCCACTTCTACGCAGATCTCTATTCAAGCGACGCCCTGGATCCAGAGGCCCAATCTGCGTTTTTGGGTGGTCTTCCTATCCCACAGGTCTCCGGGGAATGGAACGACTAGCTGTCTTCCCCCATCTCTAGGGAGGAGGTACTGGACGCCATTAAGGCTCTGAAACTCCACAAGGCCCCGGGCCCTGGCGGTTACACGGCCCTGTTCTACAAGACGTTCGCGTCAGACATCTGCGATTACTTGGTTTCCCTCTTTAACACGATGGCATCTGAGGGGAGAACCTCGGACACTATGGCTGAGGCTCTGATTACCGTCCTCCCCAAGCCGGAGAAGGATCCCACCAAATGCGCATCTTACCGCCCGATAGCGCTCCTCAATCTGGACGCTAAGTTATACTCGTCTATACTTGCTAGCAGGCTACAGGATTTGATGCCAGCTCTAGTACACCCGGACCAGTCCGTGTTTATCAAAGGTCGACAGACTCATGACATAATGGCGTAATCCATCTGATTGAGAAGGCTGAGCGATTTCGCATACCGGCGGTGCTAGTGGGACTCGACGCGGAAAAAGCCTTTGATCGCGTTGATTGGGGCTTTTTACATCGTACGCTGGAAGCCTTCGGATTTTCGCCCCAATTCATAAGAATGCTTGAGGCCAATTACAACAACCCTACCTCCCGGGTGCTGATTAATGGACATAGGTCCGGGAGTTTCCATCATTCCCGCGGCACACGTCAGGGCTGCCCGCTCTCGACACTTCTCTTTGCGCTAAGTATAGAGCCGTTGGCCTTAGCGATTCGGGAGAACGAGCGGATTTTGGGCCTCCCCTTTACGGGTGAACAACACAAGATTTCGCTCTTCGCGGACGACGTGTTGCTTTCTGTCCGTGATCCGGCGCTATCGTTACCCCATGTCCATACAGTGCTTTCGGATTTTGAAACAGTGGCGGGGTTCAGAGTTAACTTCGGTAAATCGTATATTCTGAACCTGACTCTACCGCCCGAGGAGGTTCACCAGATTCAATCGCTTACTCCACTCTCATGGGCGACCTCCTCCCTGTTATATCTGGGTGTGAGGCTGACCTCTACCCTGGGTGCACTGTTTCAGGCCAACTTTCCTCCGATGTTAGCAGTGATACGTACGGAGCTGGAGAGATGGAAACCGAAATATATCTCATGGCTGGGTAGGATTCATGCGCTTAAAATGGTCCTCCTACCTAAACTCCTATATCTCTTCCAGGCACTGCCCATTCCAATAGGGGTGGATTATTTCCGCCGGCTTAAGACCTTGATGCTGAAATTTGTCTGGCAAGGCGGTCGGGCACGACTCTCCTATGCGGTTCTTCGACGTCCACGGGTGGGGGGAGGGGTGGGGTTCCCGGACATGCATTTGTATTATAAGGCTGCCCAATTAAGAGTACTGGTGGAATGGTCCCAACAGCTTTCGGAGAAGCATTGGCTCCATATGGATCGGAGTGTGGTAGGAAGATCCATCTGAGACCTGGCCTGGAAACCTAAGGCGGACCGACCCAGAAACGCATATATTAGCACCCCCACCAGGACAATGTTGAAAATCTGGGACACGGTCTGTGGCGACGATCGGTGGACCACATTCCCGTCCCCATTTACTCCTATCCATTTCAACCCGGCCTTTCCTCCAGCATTGACGGATGGACACTTCGGGGTTTGGAGAGAGGATGGTTGTAGGGCCCTCGCCCACCTATTTCACGGTACGGCGCCTCTTACATTCCATAATTGTATGCAGGACTATGGTGTCATGCCTACTGAGCGCTTTCGCCATCTTCAGCTCCTCCACTGGGCGACGTCGCCTGAGGTGGTGGATGCTGCTACTAGACCATTGACGAAGTTTGAAACCTTTATCCTTCGCACGTCCACCATGAAGGGGACGATACCCTTTCTTTATGGGTTGCTACTAGACACCGCGGTGTCCCTCCGACCTCGGTATATGGACCACTGGGAGAATACATTAGGGAGGGACATCTCTGACACTGAATGGAGAAGCCTCTGGAGAGATGTGGCGGCACATAACCATTCCACAGATCTTAGGGAGGCTCACATGAAGCTTATATTCGATTGGTATCTGTATCCGTCTAAATTACATCGGATATTTCCAGCGTCCTCCGATAGGTGTTGGCGAGGCTGCGGGGAGTTGGGAGACTTTCGCCACATCTGGTGGGATTGCACCCCCATCCGGCCGTTCTGGTCCGAGATCCTCTCACACATCAAGGATGTGGTGGGTTACCCAATCCCAGATTCAATGGACTTTGTCCTGTTGGGGCTTAGAGATCCGCAGCTTGAACATCAAACGAGAGCTGATAAACGCATTCTATGGCTGTGCCTGGGGGCGGCCAAACTGACTTTGGCGGCCGCCTGGAAAAGCCCGACAGCTCCGGCCATTTCTTTATGGCATGCACGGCTGTGGCGCCTCCTGAGTATGGAGAGACTTTCGGATATCTTTCTGGGGAAATTTAAAAACTTCATGTTCGCCTGGGGTCCTCTAGTTAGGTTTTTGTCCCAAGGTTTGCCTTCAGCTGTTTGCCCCTCAGCGCTTCGTGCACTACACCTCTTCCAAATTTAAACGCCTGTCTGTATAGTGATGTTTTGAATGCATGATGGTCGCCACCACTAGGGATGGGGCGGGGGGTGGGGGGGAAGGAGGGTGGATGGGGTGTTGAGTTGGGATTGTTGATTTTCTTTTGGTTGCGACACAACTTGCATATGAAGACGGATGGCGCGACCTTCCTTTGGTTTGTGGTCATGATTGGGACACCCTTTCCTTCTGAGAACTTTGGACTAGCTACTGAGACATGGGTGCAATTCACGATCGATGGAGATTGGCGAACAATGACATTTGCATTGCTTTTAACGTCGCTAGTTGCCGTCCTTTTTGCTGTATTTTTGGTCTTTTTCTTGCAGTAATGTTCTCCAGCACCCCCTGTGTGGGGTTCCATGGCGGAATGTCGCCTGTTCCCTTATTTCATTCTCCTTATTTTCTAGACCTTTCTTTTCCTCCCTTTTTTCTACTTCAAACCTTGCAAAATAAAAATTTTATTAAAAAAAAGCATGATATGGGTGTTAAGCCATAAAGTGCATAAAAAGTATAAAATGTATAAAATACATACAGTAATAAAAGATGACTAGAAGTACTCAACTGGTGCTTCTGAAATACGCCTACCCCAGTGTACCTAACCTAAGTCTAGTAGGAGGGAAGGAGTATAAGAGGAGGAGTTTAAGTCTAGGTTTTTTTCTGCCAGGAATCGAATTCCAAGAATTCTCTATGAGGGCTAATCAGCTCCGTACCTTTGGTTTTAGAATGAAGGAGGTCTTGTATCTCCTTCTCGGGACACGATTTCCCAGATACCCGCAAGGGTAGTCTGGAAACACTGGAGCTGGATTTCTCGCCAAGAGAAATGACAGAGTCTCGTAGTGCGTCTGCTGGAGGGTCGGCTTCCTTCGGCACTTACTGCTGCAGGGCGTCGGGCAA
Organism: Lissotriton vulgaris; assembly: GCF_964263255.1. NCBI lineage: Eukaryota > Metazoa > Chordata > Amphibia > Caudata > Salamandridae > Lissotriton > Lissotriton vulgaris. The sequence goes on along the minus strand of NW_028251847.1, from coordinate 649,974 downwards.
GTAGATAGTCGATCTGCTCCAAACCACTGTGTGTTTGCTTGGGCAAATAAAGGCATATTTATACTTTGAAGGTGCCGAGTTTGACGCATGTCTGGACTTTATAACATCACTCAAAGGCTCAATTCTTGGAAAAGGCCGAGAGTTCTAGGAGAACTTAATATTCAAGCAGGGGGAAGTCCCTAGCTGCTGAAGGCGGGTTTTTCCAAGAAAACGTTGTTAACCTCTTCGCCGCTAATGACAAGGGTAACTCGTCATGGACTTTCCATTGATTTCAATGGAAATTATATGAGAAGAAGAATAATGCCTTAGCAGTAAAGGGGTTAATTCTTGGAGCTTAGTGGAAGTGTCCCTGCCGTATTTGGGCTGTATGGTTTGGGCCAAATATGGTAATGATTTCTATGCCTATATAAGGATATGATAAAGTATACCTATATAAGGGCATGAATCGGGAAATTTATACTAGGGTCCGAGATTCGTTTACAACAGAGAGGTTGGTGCGTTTATGTGCTGAATGTGCGTGTTGTGACAGGATATTGAAGTACAGGACGCAACCCATGGTTTTTAGGGAACAGGCTACTAGTCCTTTTAGTCTCAAAATCCCTATTTGTGTAATGTTTCCTTTCACATGATGTCATAAGTATGTTAGGTTAGCATTGCGTGGCTAAATAGATACAATTCGCATTTCATGCTGTACAACCCACTGAGCTATCTGAGTAATGAGTAGGCCCCTATGTATACTTGTGACTCCATTTGCTTTTGCAGTTCCTATTAGGTTGCTTTAACTAGGCCCGAAGTAAGCCGCAAAATGTTCACGTTGCTTGCCTCAGCAGAATACTGCATTTCGTTATTATTTTCTGCCTGCCTTTCCAAGGCCGCGTTCTGATGTACTAATGAATAAGCCATTCTGTGTGTAATGTTTATCTGCAGGGAGGTTTCTGCTCCCACGTTAAGGGGATGCTGAGACCCAGCACCATGACCCCTGATAGTGTGCCCATCTGGCGAGGTGTGAGCTCATCCTACTGTGCACGCATTGTTCCATGTTCAGCCTGAGCTGTTAGTTTTCCATTGTGGGCATGGTTGGGGGTTTCTTGGAGGGATAATTGTGTATTACTGACCGTTAGGGGTCAGTCCCTCGGCGAACACCACAGGGTGTGGGTACGACAGGGCTCGCTCTGCAGAGGTATACTAATAAAGTACGTTTGCATTCTCCACTGTCTGACCGACTCTTCATTTGGGAAGGCATAGTAGGTGGTTGTGTATATAACCCGTGGGGCCCTTAGTGGCCCTGTCCTTTAGTTGGTGTTTGTAACAGATTGCTCATTAGTAACGGAATTTTGCAGTGTCTTGGTGGGTCTGCGTACCCTTCAGGGACACAGAGTACTTGTGAGTGGTCTACGGGGCCAACTGGTAATTGGCTTCTTGAAAAGGTCCGGAACCATTTGCAGACAATCTGCCAGGCCAACTGGGAATTCGGTCCGCGCTTGAAAATGTCTGGGTTAGAACCTGTCCTCTTGAACTTGGAATAGTCTTTGGATTGTGGAGTATGGTTTTTGAACAGTGTGGGTCTTTTTAAAGTGGTGATGCCTTGTTTTAGTAAATGTATGTGTTTTGGATGCCAATGATGTTTTTTTGATGCCCGATTGGAAGAGAGCCAGCCTGCACCTCCGGAGGGTACACCAAATTTTGACATATACGTCAAGCATGGTATTGGCCCTAATATGTTTAGCATGCTGTGGCATAAGTATACGAGGGACAATGCCAACCTGCAATGGCAACTTACTGGCTCGTTTGACGAACAAAAATTGGGTTTCTTGCAAGATAAATTGTTCGCTAAGAAAAGCAGGCAGTCAATGTTTGATTCGGTAAGCGTGTGGCAGAAGGAAGCAAAACAAAAACGTATGAGAGCAGAAAAGGAGGAAAGGAAGTGACAGTCGCAAACAATTATGCAGAAAGCAATGGCATATGAGAGAGGGAAGATAAAGTAAGGAATAGAATGTGCCGACAGGAAGTTTCGATTGCAGACCGAAAAATGTATGTTACTATGGAAGAAAAGGATGATTTCCTTGAAGGAGTATTAGATTCTTGTCGACCACCCCTTATGCCCCTGAACGGATATATCCAATAGTCCAGACATCTTCGTCCGCAACCTCTGGGTCTGACCCCTCTGGCTCCCCTGTACCTAGCTTTGTTGCATCAGCTCCGAGTGCGCTCGCCCTCTCCCCGCCTTGTCACGCGGGAGGGGCCAGAGCAGTCATTCCTCTTGTTTTGCCTACTCTCTTGTCTGATGATGCTGCCTCGGCCACTACTATCCCTTTCACCCCTGTAGTGCTATCCCCTCATGCCATGGTACCTGTCTTTGCATCTGCTCTTTCTTCTTTGAATTTGACACCCCATACATTGCCGAATGTGGATACGCCTGTGCGTGGAATGTTTGAGGGGGATCGGACAGCAGCACGCCATCGTATAGAGAAGGTGTTGGTGCATTCTGCTGTCGGTACTGAAGTAAAGACGATGGTGGCGAATCAAGTGGCCCTGTGGGGTCGGAATGCGATTTATACTGTGGAAGACATGTGGGGTGTGATGAAAGATTATGAGCCATTTTTGCAGCAACTTGCTCTTAAGCACATGTCAACCACATTGATAGCATTATGAGAACAATATTACAGGGTGTCGCACCACAAGCTATTATGACATACGGGACATGCTACTGCTATGGCCCCAGGTGATGTTTTTAGTAATGTGAGGATATTAGTAAGTTATCGAGAACGCTGCCTCCAAAGGTTCCAACAGTAGGGACGCTGCACCCTTTGAGAGAAGTTCATCCCATATCATCCCGAAGTACCTGAGCTGAGTGATTCCACGAACACAGTAATTAGACAGCGGGTGGACGCTTGATTTCAATAACAATGGATATATACTCGTTCGAAGAGGAATGAGTTCCTATCTTTAAAGAGCCAGTTGCCTGATTCTAGCCTCCTCTACAATAATGATGTTAGCTGACACAGAGTTATTTTTTAGACTGTTGGTACTGGTAGATACCTGGCGACAGGTACATACGCAGGATCATGCACTGGAACTGGGGGGGACATGCGACGAAATAAAGGTGTGGGACGAGGAGTGCAAGCCCGGTGACAAGTCAAAAAAAGAGTTGTTGGCATTGCGGGCAGGATGATAACATACATGCAGTCCCTTATCACGCTGAGGAAGGTGGACTGGGATAAGTTGACTGCATGTCGTCAGAAAAAAGATGAGAGCATATAAGATTACTTTACTAGGTTTGAGGGGGTGTTTATGGATTTTAGTGGGCAGGACCTGTCTTTAGAGGGTGGCGTTCAGTTGTTTGTTGACAGGTTCTTCACTAATTTACTTCCTGAAATTGTAACACGGTTGCAGGCCTCGGAGAGTGCTTGGCGACAGCATCCCCATCTGTAATTTTGAGAATGGCCCAGTATTATGAACATAGGGGCATATTATCAAGGCAGGCGATGAAATTATTGCCGCTTTAGCGGCAGAAAACTGCCGCTAAAGCAGCGAAAATGGGCTTGATAATATGCTCTATGGAATTCAAATTGAAGCTCATGTTAGATGTCCTTCATCTTTAACATGGGCTTCAATTGGAATTCCATAGAGCATATTATCAAGACAATTATCGCCGCTTTAGCGGCAGTTTTCTGCCGCTAAAGCGGCGATAATTTTATCGCCTGTCTTGATAATATGCCCCTTAGAGACAATGAGGATAAGGAGAAAGTGGAGAAAAAGACAAAGGATTTGAAGACAAGGGTGTTGCTGAAACAGATTGCGAGGTAGGGGTTAGGGGCTAGTCCAGAGACCACCTCACTCAAACAGTCACAGTGCTGGTAGAGGTGGTGGTTCCGGCTCACCCGTTGGGTACAACCAGTGTGCGTACTGTATAAAAGAGGGGCATTGGATGAATGAGTGCCTGGAATTGTGGCAGAACAACGCCGCACCGGGAGGCCGCGGGTTTAGAGGAAGAGGAGGATGAGGAGGAGGCCGGTAACAGATGCAGTCAGAGAATGCTTCAGGATATAGACAGAGTTGGAATTATTTTGATGCCCCTCAGAGCAGATAGTACTATAATGAGGACTACGACATGGATGAAGGGACGGGGCTGTTTCACTGCTAGGACAGCCAACGACAGGGCAAGGGGCCAGTTCTGGTGCCTGTCGATCAGTGCGGACCTTATATCACGGCTGATTTGCAGGGCGTCATGGAGAAATGTTTGATTGATACGGGGGCTATGAATAGTTCTGTTTCCCTTACACTGGTCACTGTTTGGGCAAAATAATGTTTCAGTTGGGTTTTCAGGTGTGCCAGTTGTCAGCACCATTTCTAAACTGCTTGCTTTAACTGTTGGTCCTTTTACTCTTGACTCACCATTTTTATTGACAATGAATGGTGGTGAAAATTTAATGGGACTGGATCTGGAAAAAAGGTTGCACGCAGCAATATCTTGCTCTCCAGATGGCGTCTTTATGACAGTTGGGCCTTGATGGCCCCTACAAAACAATGTCTTTCACAAGGTGCGCCCCTCCCAATAGAATTTGACGGTGTCCCACATACGCTGTGGGCCACAGGAGACACAGATGTGGGGCTGCTCCAGATCCCACCAGTGTGTATCAGTATGAAGGATAATGTTAAACTGCCCCGTATTCCCCAGTATAAGATTTCCCAAGCAGGAGAAAAGGCCCTATTGCAGATTATACAGGATTTGATAAGACTGGAGTAGTGAAAGAGACAGTGTCTGATGTATGCATTAGCCATATTCTTCCCATTCTTAAAAAGGCCCCTTCGGTCTCTTCTGGTGTCCAACCAGATATGTACCGCTTTGTGATTGACCTGAGAGAGGTTAATAAAATTGTGATCCCTCAGTATCCTGTGGTTCCAACTGCAATACTGACAATGATTCCCCACTTGGCAAAATCATTTTCTGTTATCGGTTTAAAGAATGCTTTTTTCAGCATCCAAATACATCCAGACAGCAGGTCACTTTTCAGCTTTGCTATAGCTGGTCGAAGTTTTAGATTATGTCGTGCTCCACAGGGCTATACAGAAAGCCCTAGTATTTGTAGTCAAGCTTTAAAAGCCCAATTGGATTCACTGGAATTTGCTTCTGGTAATGTTTTGTTCCAGTATGTTGATGACCTCCTCGTAGCATCAGACACTGAGGAGGGCTGCAAAGAGGCCACGGTTAAATTATTGCACCATTTGGCATGCCACGGACACAAGGAGTCCCTTTCGAAATGTCAGTATTGTTGACAGGAGGTCACCTACTTAGGTCACCTACTGTTGAAAGAGGGTCGCAGACTAACAACTGAACGTATTGCTGCTATTAACAATATGGCTGTTCCTAGGACCCAACGTAAGGTACTCACGTTTATAGGGATAACATCGTATTGTCGCCATTGAATCCCAAATTATTCCTTACTAACGAACCCCTTCTTTACCTGACCACCAAGGATGTGCATGAACCCCTGCCTTGGACACCTGAATGTCAGCATGCTTTTGAACAATTAAAAGTTGCGCTTTGCTCTGCTCCTGTGCTTGGCACCCCTGATTATCAATAGCCCTTTGTGCTCTAGGTGCGAGAGACGGATGGTTGCGCGCTTTCTGTGTTAACACATGGTTTCGGTGGTAAGCAGAGACCCTGTACTTATTTCTCGGCCATGTTGTATAATGTTGCCAGAGCACTCCTGAGCTGCCTGAGAGCTACCGCGGCTGCTGCAGTTTCTATCAGACAATCGGCAGGGCTTGTTCTTGATACTGATCTCACAGTAATGGTACCTCATGCTGTGGATACACTTTTGAATAAGACAAAGACGCAGCCCCTTACTAGTGCACGTCTTACTGGATCTGAATTTACTTTGTTTTCACAGCATATTACCATCAAACGATGTGCTACATTGAACCCAGCCACGTTACTACCCCTCCTGTCGGAAGAAAAGGACAATGACATCCATGATTGTTTGTTTCAGACTGAGGAGGAAACAAATGGAAGGGTAGACCTGATTGACGTTCCCTTATCTGAACCCCAAGGGGAACTGTATGTTGATGGCTCGTGCTTCAAGCTGCCAGATGGTACCACTACTGCAGCCTTTGCAATCGCGACCAACAGGTGCATGCCACATTGCGACCAGTACCAGATGGGCCCGGGCACTGCATACATCCCAGCAATTATGTAATGATCAAGAATTTTCAGAGGAAGAACAGTCTGTAACCGAGGTGGAAAGGCCCACTGATCGTCTTGCTTGCCACCCGCTCCGCAGTAAATGTGGAGGTAAGGAAGCACTGGGTGCACGGAAGCCACGTAGAGAGAGTGCCACTCTCGCTTCCATACGACTGCTGAGTCAGTGACGGCATTTTTTAAAATTTGTTTTTATTTATTAAAGTTTTGTATAGCGCTAGCTGGACCCGAGGGTATCAGAGCACTTCACAGCATGTACAAAGGCGTTAGACAGACATTGCGGATCAAGAATATGGGCAGGTGCCCCGATTTGTTCCTTTCTCTAATGCTCGATTAAGGGGGGTGCAGACGGATGAGGAGAGTGACACAGTCCTGCTTAAAGTAGTTCCTAAGGAGATAAGGGCTGCCTCAGATCACTCTGCCCCCAAAAAGCCTGTTTCAGAGCCCAGATCTTTGCCTGACCCTGAGTTCCTACCCCTCTTTGCTGATGACACAGTGCCAAGTGTAACAAGGTATAACTTACGGCCCTGGAAGAAGAACGGGACAACAGGGATTGAATTTAGGGCACAGGTGCTGTGCCTAAGGTGCCTGTTAGAGTAGAACGAACATCATTGGTGCACTGTGTGTGAACACTGGACAGGATTCGTTGAGGGTATCCTCCAAGGAGGGAGGGGTGCCCTATCCTGCAAGAAGAGACTTTTGAGTTCAGAATACGAGCTCAGAGAGCAGCTCCAGCGCCAGTGCTCAACAGCACCTACGCCTGATGAATAATAGGAGTCTACCAGTGCAGGGTCAATAAATGGACAGTGGAAAGAAGATTTTGCTTTTGTTCCCTCTGATACTGTATTTGCAATAGTGGCTCTAGCGTGTGAACATTTTTTATCCTTATAGTACGTATAGGTTGTTTGAAGTTTTATTGAAGTTTTATTGAGAATGCTCCCTTGTGGCCGTCTAATTTTGAGAGAGGAACAGACCCTCATGGTTCCACCACCTAGACAGAATGGTAATGGGTGGTCCGGGTGGTCAACAGGAAGTAAGGTAGTGGTGGTAGTGTTTATCCTCATGGTGATGAAAAAGCTGTTCAGGGTGGTTTGGTATTTGGAGGAACCACATCCGTTGCATATTTTATGGTTCAATTGTCTTTTGATTTTTAAACACATAAGCATATTCATATACATTTGGCTAGTGCCAGGCAATATCTATGCAATACAACCGGACAGTGTCAATAGAGGGCACGAGCCCAGCTTCAGACAGAATCAGTTTGTTGCATGTATATGGAAGGAAACAATAATAAGCAGAATAAGGAACAAAACAACCCCCTTTCCCCAGAAAACCCCCCTCTCCCCTAGTCCAGTGCCCCTTATCTTTCGCCGACCCCCTCCCCTTTCTCCCTGCCATGCTAACCCCCTGATGACCCATTTAGCAATCCGTCTTCCGTTGTTCTGTAAGACGTAGCAATCTAAGATATCGTGGGCCTGTTACTTCGCGAAACTCCGTCACCAAGAGCGACAGAAGTGGGTGCCAAAGCTCATCATAGGTAGATCCCTCTCCCGCCATAGTAAGGGTCAACTTCTCCATCCCAAGGACATGCCACAGTCTATGAAGCCAACCCGCGAAGGAGGGTATGTTGGGAGTGCACCAATGTGTAAGTATATTTTGTACCGCTGAGCCTAAAGCAATAGCTATCTGTCTGCCTCTACGGGATTTTAGCAGGTAAGATAGGGGGTTAGGAAGACCCAAGAGCACATAAACTGGAAAGCGCAGAATTTCTGTCCCAAAATGCTTATCCACTGCCGCCAGCACCTGAGTCCAGAAAGGTTGGATATGTACGCATTCCCACAACAAGTGCACCAGAGTGCCTACCTGGCCACAGCCACGCCAGCAGTTCTTCTCTCGTTGGCGATCCAGTGCATGTAGCCTCTCCGGAGTATAGTACCAATATGTCACTACTTTTGTGAAGGTCTCCGTCAATCCCATATGGTATGCAGAATGTCGAGCCCGGTAGTATATCCCCTCCCACTCTTTGTGGCTGTGCGTCCTGCAAAGTTCCCTCTCCCACCTTTCTCTGCCAGGACTATACGTGTGTGTCCGGTGCATATTTTAGTGGGAACTCCCCCATCCCCATCTGAGCATATGTTTGTTTCATTAGCACCGCATAAGGAGAGACACAGACAGACCTATGTTGATAATGCATTTATTCAAATGCTCCATCAGGTGCACAGTACCACTAATACCACAAATTGTTGGGTGATTTGCTGGTCACTTTGCCCCTATCATATTTAGGTGGTTGCAAGGGATAGTTCCAGTTGCTTTCCATGGTGTATATGCATTATTATGGCAATGTTATGAAAATGGGAGAGGATGATTATGAAGCAGTGCTGGAGTATATAGTGATACACCAGGGTTATATGCCTGGGAAGGATGGTAAGAAGGATCCCGAAGCCTGTAGGAATTTGTTCACAACTAACGAGAATGTGACGTGGTTGCAAGGTGAGATGTTAAACTTTAAGGGGTTCAATGTTACAGAGTATTTCAAATGTTTCCAAGAACTAAACATTACAGAAGACCAAGCCATGCCCGTACCTGTGATCAATGCCTCAGCCAGTTTTTGTGTCGAAGGTTCAGGGAATGTACCAGTGGGGCACTGCATTTGTAATTACACCTATAGGTTGAATATAAGTAGTAGCCCGCCTTTGCTTACACCTCCAAATGTGTATTTCATCTGTGGAGACAGAGCTTATACTTTGCTTCCTAGGGGCTGGTCTGGTCGTTGCTATGTCTCTTTCCTCTTGCCTCCCATCTACCTTGCCCCGCCCAGTTATCACAAACATAGCAAGTTACAGTGAAGAGATCTTCATGTCTACAGAGTTAAGAGAGTGATTGATTAAGATGAGATCGATCAGACAGATACTTCTCTCCGGCAATTTATGGACATAATGAAGGGCATTATACCATTCTGGGGTCCCATATTCAATAGCTGTAATATACGTCGCTTGACCAGAGTAGTTGAGGGAGTGATTAACACTACTGCAAGTACATTGACCAATATCATGTTTGAGCTTCAGGCTACGAAGCTTGTTGCTCTTCAAAATAGGATGGTCATCGGCAGTGGTTGCTGTGTTTTCATTCCTGATTCTGCCGCTACAGTATACACAGAAATACAGAATTGATTCAGAAATACATGAGGATAATGGTTCAGGGTCCATATCAGGGTGGTTCTGGGACCTGCTGACATCATGGGGTTGGAAGATACTCCTTGTCCTGATAGTTATCGCAGGCGTCATCTTCACATGTTGCCTTTCTATTATCTTCATTCCAGCATGCAGTACCTATTGTATGAGCAAAATAATACCTACTCCGCAAACACCAGGACATGATGCAAAGGCTTCATCTATGATGATGCAAGAAGTTCAGGATTTGATGCTGATTGATAAAGCCATCTTCAAAAACTAGTATTATTGATGCGTTCAAAAGTGTTGTATTCCTCTGTTATATCCTGAGTGTTATATTGTGTGTGTGCCTATTGCTTCCCTCACCTCGACCCGCCCTTAGTATTGTGAAGATCCTACCTGATGCCAATTAAAGCATTTTTTAGCCACTTTTGCTAAAAGGAGGATCTGTTAGACTTGAAATCCCCATTTGCGTAATCCGTCCCGTCACATAACATCATAAGTATGTTAGGTTAGCATTGCGAGCATAAATAGATATAATTTGCAGTTCATGTTGTACAACCCACTGAAGTACCTTAAAAACTTCATCACTTCTTCCCAGGGTTCTTACCAATAAGTAGTCCATTCAGAAGCAGCAAAGAAATCAACAGAGAATCTGAAATATGAAAAAGACATCTTTATTACAATTAATTGTGAGGCTACGTCGCCCAGTCACACCTAAAGCAACTGAATGAGGTAGTCTGCAGGATGGTCTCCGCACAGACCTTTTATACTATTTATTATGCCCTAGGCAAACATTCCTCACTTTACAGTGTATCATACACATATTTTTACTACAAAGAAAAAGCAAAGTCATGCTGATAAGTCCACATTTCAGTGTGTCCAGTTCGCGATCAATTACCAGGCAAGGACCAACATTTTCATCAGATATCGGTGTACCCCCAATAAACCCGGGCTCCTCCTCATCATAAAGGAAAAGAAGAGAAAAGAGCAGGGCCAGGTGTGAGCAAGATTTGGGCTGGGTGTGTGTGCGATGTAAACGATTTATGGCTTGCTGTGCTTTGATGCTATCTCGTTCGGCCACTGGGAGAGGAACTGACCGAACTGGTTTGGCCTGGGGCAATGGTTCCAGCTTGGCCAGGTCACAGGGAAGTCAATTAAGGTGTATGTGTCCTTGATATCGAATTCAGCTGCAGTTACAAGCCTATGTGAAGGGCAACTCACAAAATGGCTGCCAAGCGCAAAATGGAACCCAAGGGTTCAAAAACAAAAATGACGATTTCGAGGTGAAATTGTTACTCGATTATGACGAAAATGCTTGTGCATAATGTACTAGCCATTATCGGTCTTTTGATATAAAAATCGTTATGTTACGACAAAGTTTGTTGCACGAGTTCAGAATTGTTTCAGAACTACAAACCCTCCTTTTGCCCTTACATAGGCAATTTAACCTAATCTCATGCTAATCTGAGTCCAGGTCTATATTCATAAAGTCATTGAGATGTTGCTGTAGCATCATCCTATTACTTAGTTCATCTCTTGATACAGGCTTCCTTACACATGATGTAGCCCAGAGGCCACATATTGCAGGAGCACACTGTACACACAGACAGAACAGGAAAAGAATGGCGAAGATTATCCCAATGACTATCAGAATCTTCCATCCCCAGGCAGAAACCAGTTCCCAGAACCACCCCATCAAGGACCAGTCTCCTTCATCCACATGAATGGATTCAGAGATTTTATGCAGTTTGGAGATGGTCTGGCATACTGTCGGAACATTGTCTCGGATGGAAAAAAAAATGCAGCAACTTGATTGGTTTTTTACTCGCTGGTTCTCACTCAAAGCAACTCCATATTTTGTTATATTCCATCTAACGTAAGCTTGCAACTTATCTTTAGGAATCATTCTGTACGAGTCAATTGTTCTGCTCATATTTGCAATTCCTACTACCAATGCTTTGTTGCTTGAGTTACTCTTCATGGAATGTGGGGAATACGGTTTGATGGCGGAAATGAACATTGTTTGGAACGTCCATAACGAACCATTATAGCTAAATGGTGAGACCAGGTACAGGATACCCTTGCCTGTTGTATGCGGCATAAGACCACCCACCCAACAGTTAGTTGTATTCACTACTAATTGATGTTGGTGTAAGAGCTGAATGAATGAATTATTGACAAACTCCAATCTTCTAGCAGACTCGTGTTCAGGCAGAGGGTGAAAAGAATGCGAGGAAACAGTAGGAGGAGGTATGGGCTGTGTGGTGTGTGCAAATGAAACTCGAAAGGTGAACAAAGCATAGCCAATCAAAAACATCATTATGCTACACATGCATATTTAAAAATCGTGATTTTGCCATCACAGTGCATATTCTCGTTTCAAAGTTCGGTGATCTGGCAGGTCTCTCCATCTTGGGAAACTCCATCCTCTAAGTTGCTGCCCGCGGCGGGAGATTGATTCTGCTAAGGAGTGCTTCTGTCAGTTTAGGGCAACTCCCTTAGACCAACCAGAACTGTCGACCTAACCGTCTCCAGCTGCACTCTGAAGACTGTGGCAGCCGCGGCCCTAGCAGCAGAACCGGATGGCGGTTCGAAAATCAAAAATGAGCAAGTTTCCTGGATGAGAGAGCTGCACAATAAAAAGAAAAATGTGTTCATTTGTCCATAGTCATAGTTCTTGGCCATCAAATCCGCTTTCATCGTTTTCTTCCGCGTTGAGCCTCTTTGATTCAGGCCTTTTCATGAGAAAAAGTACTGTTTAGTTGGAGTGCCCTCCTGGCAAAACACCCACAGCTCACTCGAAAGTCTCAATGTCTCAAAACAATGCACCAGTGTCTCTTCTTTGTGGCAGACACTACAAATTATGTGCTCTTCATTGATCATGGGCACAAAGCATCTCGTGCAGATCCAAGCACTACTGAGAAACAACCTTTCAAGATCAGCAGCACTTTCAGACTCCAACACTCATTATTTAGTGTCAGAGGACGCTCAAGCTGCTTTCCCATGGACGCCAGAATGTAGTGCCTTTTCCAAACGTGGATCCTTGGGTGCACTGCCTTTCCGCTGGAGCAAAGCAAAAGACGTGTGTGTGTGGCCAAAACTGGGGCCAAGGGCTCAAGGGACTGTGCACTGACAGAGGTTTCCAGCACATAACAGGTACAAAGCCCAAACAAACAAACTCTCATTCTGTGGCAAACAAGGAGCCAGCTCCTCCTTTTTTCTTCAACGCCTTTCGTTGAAGCAAATGCCTTGCTTGGGAGGTACCACTGATGTCGCGCTGATGATCGCTGTCCAGCTTCGCGACTTTCTTGTTGCAGAAATTGTAGAGCCAAGAAATCTGTCATCCATCTGTAGCGGTCACTGATGGGGAGTGGGCTTAGTCTTGATCACAGGTCTGCAGGAAATCACTCTTCCTTTGACTCTGGAAGATCCAGCAGAACCTAGTGATATAGGAAATGTAACACAATTGTTAGTTTCCCTCAAATCAAGCACAAAACAGTTCATGGGTTTTAACAAGGGGACTGCAAGCAGGTGGCCTGCAATCTGCAAGGGAGTGACCACACGCCATGGGACAATTTTGGTCTAGAATACACTGTCATTTAAAAAAAAAAACAATTTCAAACATAAAGGCAGTAGGCAAAACAGTGTCTCTAGGTTTTTCAATTGGGTTTCCGTGTGAGGGTATATCCTTCATCATCTAAGGGTAGATAACTACACCAAAATTCTATCTAAATGGATGTCTTCACATATGGTGGCATTGTCTAATGGTGCAAATACATATTTTCCTCAATGATTAAACCTAGGTGTTCCTAAATTCCTTATCTAGAACATCTCAAATAGAGAAATAACATAATACAGATTGTCAAGAGCATGAAGAAAAGTTCCTTTTTAAAAAATGTGCATTAAATGCACTATGCAATACAACGGCTAATGATGAAATGTGCAGACAAAGGACAAACACTAGAAAGTCCTGGTATTTGCATGTTTAGAACACATCTGATCCCACCAAAAATTAAAGCAGCAGGAAAAAGAGAACTGAAAAATTAAAATAGACATTGAAAATTTGTCATATTCAAAAGGGTAAACTTAAGATATCTTCTAATGAGATGAAAGGTTGTTCTTACTATAATACTGGGTCAGTTAACCAGCCTATCACTACCCCGACAGTCAGCCTGAAAAAAACATTGAAGTAGGCCTAAAGAAAATTCTTAAAAACCAGCCTGGTCATACAAAAGGGAATTATACATAACATGGGGGGTCCCTGATACATCACTGTAGTCTAAAAGTGTGCACAAAAACAATACACCCATAATAAATGGGCTGACTGGTGAAAGGAATATGGAGAAGGGACTAAGCATGATGCGACATTGGTCAGGGGAGAAGCAAAAAAAGAAAAAAATCTATAGGAAGAACAAGAGTTTGCTTGGGTGCCTCAGGCATGTGACACAGCACCAAGAGTACGGGGGATACAAAAAAAAGACCAAAGTTACATAAATTGTAACTCTACCGCTGGCAACTACACCATATACGGTAATCCTAACTAATGCTCCTGTTCTTTCTTCAGGGAGAGAAAAATGAAACCTGGTTTCCTTTCAAGGGACAAAGCCATATGCTATTTGGGAAACAGAACATGATTAAGTAATGCAATATAAAAATTAGGCCACCTTGAGTCACAGATCTATAATTCTATCCTTAGGTCCAATCAAGGATACATGAATGCAGGGCTGCATGTTCCTTTAAGGGAATGTGCAGTAAGTGACTAACCTTCAGGTGATAGACTTTGAACCTGTATATCTTTTTAGTTCTCTTCAATATCAATATAGCCAAATTTTAGGCATGCACTGGTAAAAAATGCTGCCTGTCTTCCTCACAGTATGAAAACCATATCTGTGAAATTTATCATTATACCAAATTCGTCCAGCAGTTGTGCAACGATACGTGTCGTCACACGGATCCCTTCACAACACAGGGGAACTTGTAATAGTAACAACATAAAACAAAACATACACAAAATAAAAATGCACATGTCAAGCCATCAGATATACTTGCTGGCGGTGACACACAGCACCATGGCATATGTACTTTATGCACTGTAAACATGCAGCCAAAAAAACAATATTTGGGCCTGTACCCTCCATTTGACAGTAGAACACAACGCAGTTGGAGTCTACTGTCAGGTACACAAACGAAAACATGAACATTTTTTTTTAAAGAAATCACGCAAAAAAACACATCTCCTTTCAATTAACCAAACTCACGTGTCTTGTCAGCCTTAGAACAATCCATGAATAATCTGTTGGCAGAAGCAGAAAAATACACGGCACAACAAAAAAAAAAACATTTGAACATATACACAAATAAATTTCATTACTTAACTGTTACTCTCTTGTCAGTTCACCTCGCAACATCAAGCCACCTTATTGTTACCGTTGTTACCGTTCTAAAAGAAATTGTCACACTGATACTCCATATGAATTTGGCACCTATAATGTGCACTGAAAAATAATACCTGATGAGAAAATCGTTTTTTACTTAGGCCTGTAGCCTTCAAAATTTTGTAAAAGGGCTGTATCTTGTTTTTTATCTAAGACTTAATGCAACACTTCGTTTTCTGTCAAATAAAACGCAGCTAGCAAACATTATTTTTCTTAACGTGGAGACACAAATGTATCAGTTCTGCAGATTATTTAACCCATGTTTGGGACCTTCAGAGAAACCCCTATTCATTGTCCCTTTTAAATTAAGTTCTTTCATTTTATTGATGTTCTCACGTAGAAACCAGAAACCTCACCTCTAGAGGCCCGTTCAGCAAGGTCATTCTGCATTCCTCAGAGGCAAAGTCCTAATTAAAGGGTCACAAATGTCAACATGACAGCCTTCTCCATTGTTTACAGGAAACTAAAAGATAATATCTTAGAAAAACTGGAACAGCCTGTTTTCCTAGCCCGCACTTTCTGCTCATACTGAGGGTGACAAAGTCAGGCAGTTTTTAGAACAAATGTTTAATTGGATCTCACTGGGCCATTTAAAAGTAAACCCAAAATGGGGACAACCTGCAGATTTGTATTATACACAAATGTATGCATTTTCTGAAGCCAGAGACACTTTAAAAAGTACTCTAAATGAAAGCAAAATGCAGTTTAAACAGTGCTTTTACTCAAAATCGACTTTCATATTTTGGGCATTAAAAAATGAATATCCTACAATTTTCTTGCATAATATGCATTACTAGAATGTCTATTACATAACCCATGAGTCAGGCATTTGAAAATAATAACTTATACTTTATAAAAATGAGCTTGCTTGCGCCTATGCCAAGGCGAAATTATACACACGAATACTTGTCATTTTAGTGATGCAACAGAACTTAAATCAAATTTTAATGCTAGGAGATCATAGTATGGGTGTTAAGCTTTATAAATATTAAAAAACGATTTTTGTAGCACTAAATTGTAATAATTATTTTTCATAATTAATAATTTTTGTCTTCTAAAAAAAAAACCAATTATTCCTTTTTGCGATTGTTCTACATATAAGAGTCCGCTGCATCCCTTGCCTATCATTTAGATGCATTAACTCACAAACCTGAGCGCATATGCCTAACTTAAAACGCGTCACATTCCTGCGTCACATTTTTGCGCCACATTAATTAAAAAGGACGGTTATGCAAAATTCCACCCATTTTTAACTGGAAAAGTGCTGGCTGAATGAACATTCCTATCAAATATACTGCAGCTGAAAAGTTTTGCCTGTGAACATCTAATACAGTGCATTTAAGGAAAATGCTGTAAATGTATTTATTTTTACAAAAATAGGTAATTTCGTTTTTGTTTGGGGCTTTATTTTGATCCATTGAATGTGACCCACACACATTGAGCTCATTTCAGACATAAACAGAAAGTGTTGAAACAGTCAGGACACACAATACAGCGCTTTCATAAATTTCGCGAACGCTATGTACATACTGAAGTTACACTAATGAGGAAACCACATAAACATTTAAACACACATTTAACCCACAAATCAACACTCAGGACGAAAACAGGACAGTCCGGACTGTACGTAAACCAACGAACTGTAAGTCATATTTACAAGAAACACTTCTCAATAGTGTTTCAAAGAGACTGCAGAAACAGCTCAACAGACCACGGAATGTACAGGAAACCAAAACTACATTTAATTCACTAGCTGTAGCTGGCAGAACACCAAAAATCGTTCTGCATCTCCATTCATAAAATTGCACAGAGCAAAGGATCCTTGTTTTGCATTATGTCATATTTTAATTCCCTGGGGATACAAAGTCACCAAGGAAGAAATATGTTTGTAAACCGGCTAATCCAAACGTATACAAAGTTGGCCAACACAAATCTCCAAATTTGCTAAGATCAGTCATCTTACAGCTCACTAATCTAGCTTCCAACTTCAAGGGGCTATCTCTATCGATACACTTGTAAATATACAATACCCTTGGTTATTGAAAATTACAATCTTCAAATAATACTAAGGACCAAATAAACCAAGCAGAGAACCACAGAACAAAGGACTGGGAGCGACCCACTTATACTTCAACTAAAGCAGATGGAGAAAAAAATCCCTACTTAACTGCCTACACAAATTGCAATTCGCATATACAAACCTATACAAACCTATCAAAGCTATACCAAACAAATAGTTGTCCAAATTCTAACTGCCAAGTTCTAACTGCACTAACAGTCTCTTTTTTAAAAAATAAACTTACGCCCCCAAAAAAAAATTCCTCAGTCAGGAGTGACATCTTTTGGAGAGTTTAAGTCAGAAAAATCAAAAATATACTGGGCCGCAGACAAAGAATCCCCCAGAACCTCTGTGCACAGAGTACCACTTTTAGAAGATTTCTGTCTTGCCTTCCCCAGCAGATTTCTGTCCTCTGACAAGATTACTCCTCCAGGTAGTCACTTCCTGATGAGGCCCACGGTTGGGACGCCAACTGAAGTACCTTAAAAACTTCATCACTTCTTCCCAGGGTTCTTACCAATAAGTAGTCCATTCAGAAGCAGCAAAGAAATCAACAGAGAATCTGAAATATGAAAAAGACATCTTTATTACAATTAATTGTGAGGCTATGTCGCCCAGTCACACCTAAAGCAACTGAATGAGGTAGTCTGCAGGACGGTCTCCGCACAGACCTTTTATACTATTTATTATGCCCTAGGCAAACATTCCTCACTTTACAGTGTATCATACAAATATTTTTACTACAAAGAAAAAGCAAAGTCATGCTGATAAGTCCACATTTCAGTGTGTCCAGTTCGCGATCAATTACCCGGCAAGGACCAACATTTTCATCAGATATCGGTGTACCCCCAATAAACCCAGGCTCCTCCTCATCATAAAGGAAAAGAAGAGAAAAGAGTAGGGCCAGGTGTGAGCAAGATTTGGGCAGGGTGTGTGTGCGATGTAAACGATTTATGGCTTGCTGTGCTTTGATGCTATCTCGTTCGGCCACTGGGAGAGGAACTGACCGAACAGGTTTGGCCTGGGGCAATGGTTCCAGCTTGGCCAGGTCACAGGGAAGTCAATTAAGGTGTATGTGTCCTTGATATTGAATTCAGCTGCAGTTACAAGCCTATGTGAAGGGCAACTCACAAAATGGCTGCCAAGCGTAAAATGGAACCCAAGTGTTCAAAAACGAAAATGACGATTTTGAGGTGAAATCGTTACTCGATTATGACGAAAATTCTTGTGCATAATGTACTAGCCATTATCGGTCTTTTGATATAAAAATCGTTATGCTACGACAAAGTTTGTTGCACGAGTTCAGAATTTTTCAGAACTACACCACTGAGCTATCTGAGTAATGAGTGACCCCTATGTATACTTGTGACTCCATTAGCTTTTGCAGCTTTTGCAGTTCCTATTAGGTTGATTAACTAGGCCCGAAGTAGGCCGCAAAATGTTCATGTTGCTTGCCTCAGCAGAATACTGCATTTCATTATTATTTTCTGTCTGCCTTTCCAAGGCCGCTTTCTGATGTACTAATGAATTAGCCTTTCTGTGTGTATGTTCATCTGTAGGGAGGTTTCTGCTCCAACGTTAAGACCAGTGATGGGTGGTAAGAATGGCTTCAGACCAGTCATGGTGAATATTCCTGAGAACTGGAGGAATTAATGATATGGGAAGAAAGGTGTAGTGAAGCCGAAAACTCCACCTCAATCGAAATGTGTCCCCCAACATTTCCGGTAGTGTAAACTTGAGGCCGTGTAATTGTGGACAATGGGCGTTATCACAAGCTGCAAATTTGTCACCCTGGGGGGTCCCACAGGGCTAACATGTTCTGCACCAGAATCCAAAAGGAGATGCCGCTCATGGTTGGCAAGATGATGCCAACTCAGGCTGAGAGCTGACCAGATGGTTGGCACCTAGCCAGGTCCAATGCTGGTGTAGGTAGAACCCAGAGACTGGCACGTTTGCGCCGCCGAAACTTCACTTTTTTGATGTTCCTGTGGCGCAATGTGCCACTGCATATTTATAAGGGGACGTAAAGCCACATAAATACATGCTCCTTTCACGCAGAACACTGCATGAAACGGGCGTTCCATGGGTGTTGCTGAGGGTGTCCCAACACAACACTCATGAAACCCGACACAATCCCAGATTTAAAAGAAATTGTGAACTTGGGAATACATCAGAATCTAACGTACCCCAGGGGTGGCGTTAGGGAGGTGCAACAAGGAGAATTTCTCCTCGTGCTTTCCTTTTTCTTTTTGTGCTGCATTCTGCAGCACATATAGAAAAAGGAAATCGCCTCTTGTGATTTACTTTGTGCTGGAAGGTCTCCCTTCCTTCACAAAATGCAGGCACCCTTGCATTGCACCATGGTGAAAGGCTGCCTGCATTGGTGCATCGCAGCCTATTGTGCGCCTGCGCTGTGGACAAGGACAGGAATGCGCTGTATCACATAGATATGGCGCATTCCTGCCCTTTTGTTCTGACGTGGAGCAGTGCTACAAGATTCCTTGTGGTGCTTCCCTACCCAAAACCTCATAAATGAGGCCCAGAGTCTCTGGGCTTCCTGGCTGAGGAGGAGAGACCTGCAGCAGGACGGCGTTCGAGTGACTGAATCCAGTCAAGCGTGAATTAGAAAAAGAAGAGATCACATTCTTTGGCCACATTTGCACCGACACAAGATGTTTGGAAGAAAGAGCCAGACCACCCGTAGGATCATGAGACCACCATGAGCAAGACCACCCATAGGATCATGAGACCACCATGAGCCAGACCACCCGTAGGATCATGAGACGGCCATGAGCCAGACCATCCATAGGATCATGAGACCGCCATGAGCCAGACCACCCGTAGAAGCATGAGACCACCATGAGCCAGACAGTTGTAAATTACCGACGATTGGATTAAGCATTAGCAGAAAACATGCTGTATTTTGCAATTTCCGTAACATTTGGTGGAATCCATTTTGTATTTGTGGCAGCCATTTATTTTGTCTGCTACATGCTGCCACGTGCTCACCATGTGCTTTGTCCTACTTTTTTATCTCCTGTGGTTGAAATCTGCCTGGCAACAAGTTATTTTTAGCAACCCCCACTTTTGCGCATGTTCAGTAGGGTCCACATCTGTTAGTGATTAGTTCCAGCTAGGAATGTCTCGAGAACCATTAGCTCCTCCCACTTATCGATTGTGCCTTCGAAATGCACTTATATGTACATAAAGTTTGCTCTTACTGTTTGTACCACCCTCTTTTGAGCGCCTGTGTGGGTATAAAGGGGCCATGCTCTCTTTGTTCGTGGTACTGCTTCATACAATACTGGAGGGTGTTTTTTGGATTGTAGTACCACCTCACTATCTTTTCTATCTCCAGTTTCCATGCCAACTTCTTCCTATGGTCTGAGGACTTTGTGCAGAGAAGGGCGAACCATTGTACTGGCAGGCATTGCTGAGGCCTGCTCCGACAAGACCACCCGTAGGATCATGAGACCACCATGAGCCAGACCACCCATAGGCTCATGAGACCACCATGAACCAGACCACCCGTAGGATCATGAGACCACCATGAGCCAGACCACCCGTAGACTCATGAGACCAGCATGAGCCAGACCACCCGTAGGATGATGAGACCAGCATGAGACAGACCACCCGTAGGATGATGAGACTAGCATGAGCCAGACCATCCGTAGGATGATGAGACCACCATGAGCCAGACCAGATTACCCCCCACGCGTAGGATCATGAGACCAGCATGAGACAGACCAGATCACCCCCTCCCGAGGGATCATGAGACCTCCATAGCGTTTGAGCAAGAAGCAACAGCTAAGACGTAGACATTCGCTGTATCAGAAGTCCACAGTGATGGATCGAGGAGATGCGGTCATGGAGTGACTCACACGTATTCTCTTCCTCTAGCATTCTCTTTTTTGTGTTTTCTTTCCTTTCATTCCTCTCCTTCCTGTCTGTTTTTCTTCTTTCCCCACCTCGCCCGATTGCCCTAAATTCTTTAATTTATCAAAGAAGGGGTGAGAAGTTGATTAAAGCTTAATTTGAGCCGGTGGTCGCAGGTGGGGCCCATCTCCACTCTCGTTTTGGAGGCCGGCACTTATTTTCCCTCATCAGGCTTTTACCCATAACAAGGGAGTGAAAAACACACAAGCGGGAAGAAAGAGGAAGAGAAAGATGAAAAAAGTGACAAAGGGAGAAAGCAGGGGCCTACAGGAGTGAGATAAAGGAGCCAAGAGCGTCTGGGGGTGGATTAAAGAGCCGTGCGGTGCAATCAAGAGTAAGATAAAGGAGCCGAGATTGTCTGGGGTGGATTAAAGAGCCATGAGGTGGAATCAAGAGTGAGATAAAGGAGCAGAGAGTGGCTGGTGGTGGATTAAAGAGCCATGAGGGGGAATCAAGAGTGAGATAAAGGAGCTGAGAGTGTCTGGGGGTGGATTAAATAGCCGCATGGTGGAATCAAGAGTGAGATAAAGGAGCTGAGAGTGTCTCGGGTGGATTAAACAGCCACGAGGTGGAATCAAGAGTGAGATAAAGGAGCTGAGAGTGTCTGGGGTGGATTAAAGAGCCATGAGATGGAATCAAGAGTCAGATAAAGGAGCCGGGAGTGTCTGGGGGTGGATTAAAGAGCCATGAGGGGGAATCAAGAGTGAGATAAAGGAGCCGGGAGTGTCTGGGGGTGGATTAAAGAGCCATGAGGTGGAATCAAGAGGATGATAAAGGAGGCGAGAGTGTCTGGGGGTGGATTAAAGAGCCACAAGGTGGAATCAAGAGTGAGATACAAGAGCTGAGAGTATCTGGGGTGGATTAAAGAGCCACAAGGTGGAATCAAGCGGGAGATAATGGAGCCAGGAGTGTCTGGGGTGGATTAAAGAGTCACGAGGTGGAATCAAGAGTGAGATAAAGGAGCTTAGAGTGTCTGGGGGTGGATTAAACAGCCACGAGGTGGAATCAAGAGTGAGCTAAAGGAGCCAAGAGTGTCTGGTGGTGGATTAAAGAGCCATGAGGTAGAATCAAGAGTGAGATAAATTAGCCGGGAGTGTCTGGTGTGGATTAAAGAGCCATGAGGTGGGATCAAGAGTGAGATAAAGGAGCCAAGAGTGTCTGGGGGTGGATTAAAGAGTCACGAGGTAGAATCAAGAGTGAGATAAAGGAGCCGAGAGTGTCTGAGGGTGGATTAAAGAGCCACAAGGTGGAATCAAGAGTGAGATACAAGAGCTGAGAGTATCTGGGGTGGATTAAAGAGCCACAAGGTGGAATCAAGCGGGAGATAATGGAGCCAGGAGTGTCTGGGGTGGATTAAAGAGTCACGAGGTGGAATCAAGAGTGAGATAAAGGAGCTTAGAGTGTCTGGGGGTGGATTAAACAGCCACGAGGTGGAATCAAGAGTGAGCTAAAGGAGCCAAGAGTGTCTGGTGGTGGATTAAAGAGCCATGAGGTAGAATCAAGAGTGAGATAAATTAGCCGGGAGTGTCTGGTGTGGATTAAAGAGCCATGAGGTGGGATCAAGAGTGAGATAAAGGAGCCAAGAGTGTCTGGGGGTGGATTAAAGAGTCACGAGGTAGAATCAAGAGTGAGATAAAGGAGGTGAGCGTGTCTGGGAGTGGATTAAAGAGCCACGAGGTGGAATCAAGAGGGAGATAAAGGAGCCGAGAGTGTCTGGGGTGGATTAAAGAGTCATGAGGTGGAATCAAGAGTGAGGTAAAGGAGCCAAGAGTGTCTGGGGGTGGATTAAAGAGTCACGAGGTAGAATCAAGAGTGAGATAAAGGAGGTGAGAGTGTCTGGTGCTGGATCAAAGAGCCACAAGGTAGAATCAAGAGTGAGATAAAGGAGCCAGGAGTGGCTGGGGAGGATTAAAGAGCCATGAGGTGGAGCCAAGAGTGAGATAAAGCGCGCGCGTCCAAGATGGCTGCGTGAGCTTAGGGCTCCCGAGACCCCCGTTGCCCCCGGTCATATCCTGTCACTTATCCTGCGGCCTGAGGTGGATTGTTGTAGCGGAATTGAAGAGGTGACAGGCACTGAAAGCTGCATCCCGATCGACTGCCTGTCACCGCAGCTGGAGAGTTAGGAAGTTTGCGGCCTGTTCAGACTGGAAGCTGGGGACCTCGAGTTGGCATCGGACCCAGGCTGTAGTGAATCAACAATTAAGCAAAAGGGGGTGGTGATGGACAGAGTTTCTGAATTAAGCAGAATACTCTCACCCAGTCACCACCCCCTGTTGTTTAATTATTTTGTCCACCATAAGCGTGGAAGGGTATACTCAGACGTGAGTCCCTTGCTCATTGCACCATCAGGATTCAAGCAAGCCGGGCCGAAGACAGCTGTAATGCTAGAAACCGGTCCCCGGAAGCTTGTTTCCTTCCCAGTGAAAGAATTGGCTTGGTAGTTTGGTCTACCCTGTTCCCATGATGCACTGGGCCAGGGACAGACTAATTTGCATATAGCCAGGTTCTGAGCTGGGATGGTGCAGTGAGCTAAAAAACGGTGTTGGATCAAGCCCTGATCTCTTGACTGGGTGAGAGTATTCTGCTTAATTCAGAAACTCTATCCATCACCACCCCCTGTTGTTTAAATATTTTGTCCACCATAAGCGTGGAAGGGTATACTCAGACGTGAGTCCCTTGCTCATTGCACCATCAGGATTCAAGCAAGCCGGGCCGAAGACGGCTGTAATGCCAGAAACCGGTCCCCGGAAGCTTGTTTCCTTCCCAGTGAAAGAATTGGCTTGGTAGTTTGGTCTGCTCTGTTCCCATGATGCACTGGGCCAGGGACAGACTAATTCGCATATAGCCAGGTTCTGAGCTGGGATGGTGCAGTGAGCTAAAAAACGGTTTTGGATCAAGCCCTGATCTCTTGACTGGGTGAGAGTATTCTGCTTAATTCAGAAACTCTGTCCATCACCACCCCCTGTTGTTTAATTATTTTGTCCACCATAAGCGTGGAAGGGTATACTCAGACGTGAGTCCCTTGCTCATTGCACCATCAGGATTCAAGCAAGCCGGGGCGAAGCCGGCTGTAATGCCAGAAACCGGTCCCCGGAAGCTTGTTTCCTTCCCAGTGAAAGAATTGGCTTGGTAGTTTGGTCTGCCCTGTTCCCATGATGCACTGGGCCAGGGACAGACGAATTTGCATATAGCCAGGTTCTGAGCTGGGTTGGTGCAGTGAGCTAAAAAACGGTGTTGGATCAAGTCCTGATCTCTTGACTGGCTGAGAGTATTCTGCTTAATTCAGAAACTCTGTCCATCACTACCCCCTGTTGTTTAATTATTTTGTCCACCATAAGCGTGGAAGGGTATACTCAGACGTGAGTCCCTTGCTCATTGCACCATCAGGATTCAAGCAAGCCGGGCCGAAGACGGCTGTAATGCCAGAAACCGGTCCCCGGAAGCTTGTTTCCTTCCCAGTGAAAGAATTGGCTTGGTAGTTTGGTCTGCCCTGTTCCCATGATGCACTGGGCCAGGGACAGACTAATTTGCATATAGCCAGGTTCTGAGCTGGGATGGTGCAGTGAGCTAAAAAACGGTGTTGAATCAAGCCCTGACCTCTTGACTGGGTGAGAGTATTCTGCTTAATTCAGAAACTCTGTCCATCACCACCCCCTGTTGTTTAATTATTTTGTCCACCATAAGCGTGGAAGGGTATACTCAGACGTGAGTCCCTTGCTCATTGCACCATCAGGATTCAAGCAAGCCGGCCCGAAGACGGCTGTAATGCCAGAAACCGGGCCCCGGAAGCTTGTTTCCGTCCCAGTGAAAGAATTGGCTTGGTAGTTTGGTCTGCCCTGTTGCCATGATGCACTGGGCCAGGGACAGACTAATTTGCATATAGCCAGGTTCTGAGCTGGGATGGTGCAGTGAGCTAAAAAACGGTGTTGGATCAAGCCCTGATCTCTTGACTGGGTGAGAGTATTCTGCTTAATTCAGAAACTCTGTCCATCACCACCCCCTGTTTTTTAATTATTTTGTCCACCATAAGCGTGGAAGGGTATACTCAGACGTGAGTCCCTTGCTCATTGCACCATCAGGATTCAAGAAAGCCGGGCCGAAGACGGCTGTAATGCCAGAAACCTGTCCCCGGAAGCTTGTTTCCTTCCCAGTGAAAGAATTGGCTTGGTAGTTTGGTCTGCCCTGTTTCCATGATGCACTGGGCCAGGGACAGACTAATTTGCATATAGCCAGGTTCTGAGCTGGGATGGTGCAGTGAGCTAAAAAACGGTGTTGGATCAAGCCCTGATCTCTTGACTGGGTGAGAGTATTCTGCTTAATTCAGAAACTCTGTCCATCACCACCCCCTGTTGTTTAATTATTTTGTCCACCATAAGCGTGGAAGTGTATACTCAGACGTGAGTCCCTTGCTCATTGCACCCTCAGGATTCAAGCAAGCTGGGCCGAAGACAGCTGTAATGCCAGAAACCGGTCCCCGGAAGCTTGTTTCCTTACCAGTGAAAGAATTGGTTTGGTAGTTTGGTCTGCCCTGCCCCCATGATGCACTGGGCCAGGGACAGACGAATTTGCATATAGCCAGGTTCTGAGCTAGGATGGTGCAGTGAGCTAAAAAACAGTGTTGGATCAAGCCCTGATCTCTTGACTGGGTGAGAGTATTCTGCTTAATTCAGAAACTCTGTCCATCACCACCCCCTGTTGTTTAATTATTTTGTCCACCATAAGCGTGGAATGGTATACTCAGACGTGAGTCCCTTGCTCATTGCACCATCAGAATTCAAGCAAGCCGGGCCGAAGACGGCTGTAATGCCAGAAACCGGTCCCCGGAAGCTTGTTTCCTTCCCAGTGAAAGAATTGGCTTGGTAGTTTGGTCTGCCCTGTTCCCATGATGCACTGGGCCAGGGACAGACTAATTTGCATATAGCCAGGTTCTGAGCTGGGATGGTGCAGTGAGCTAAAAAACGGTGTTGGATCAAGCCCTGATCCCTTGACTGGGTGAGAGTATTCTGCTTAATTCAGAAACTCTGTCCATCACCACCCCCTGTTGTTTATTTATTTGTAGTGAATCAACAGCAGGGACTGAAACCGGAAGTTGCCGGCCCGTCCTCACGATTGGGCTTTGTTTCCGTCCCGGATCAGTGGGCGATCTCCCAGTACCCCCGCGGTGCGAAGTCAACACTAATATTGCGACCGTGCTCAGGCTACACTGATTTAACAACTATTGATCGGCTGCTTTTGCCACCCCCTTCTTGGACATTGTCGTTGAGGTAAAAGTGGTGGAGAACGGATGGGGTGCCCCCTAATATCAGTAGAGACACACCAGACGGAAGGGGGGCTTGATCAATGAAGCAGAACAGATGGTGAACTTAAGAAGAACTGGTGAATATTCGAGGGCCTTTACCTTGATATCGCGCCTGTGAGTGTGCGGGGTACCGCGGGGAGCAGACTTGTGTCGGCTGACCACCTTGGTCACTGGAACTAGTGACGGTCGGCAGAGTACCCTGGCAGGGCAAAAGTGAGGGACTTTGCACTGGCCCAGCTGTGGCGGCCGTATGTTGATGCCGATGCAAGACGGTGATTGAGTGTCTCGCTCCTTGTATGATTCTAAAATGGCGACCAAGGGGGAGAAACAGCAATTGAAGGCTGCTAGAGGGGCAAGGTACACCCAATCCAATAAGTCGGATCGATATACGCAACCCAGAGGGTCGCCTTCAGGGTTGGCGAAATCGCAGGATGGACCTAGGGAGGCCTCGGCCTTGGCAGGAGAGCCTACGCTGCAGGACGTGATGGCCGCTATCGATGGGGTGAAGACCTCCCTTGGTCAGAAGATGAAGTCCTTGGATCACAAGCTGGACACGGTCTCTATTGAAGTCAACCTGATTCTAGCGGACCTCACGAAAACGAGTGAAAAGGTGAAATCTCTGGATATTAAAACGGCCAGCCTTACAGATGATGTGGCGCAGTTACAACAGGAAGTTCGGACTCTTAGGGCCTCTGGTGACATTGTAAGCCATAAACTGGACGAAATTGAAGGAAGGGCCCGTAGGAATAATGTACGAATTATTGGAGTACCGGAGAAAGCAGAAGGGCAGGCCGCTGACCTTTTTGTAGAGGATATTATCACCAACCATCTGAAGCCTAAAGGCCTGGGAAATTTCTTTACTGTGGAAAGAGCACACAGGGTTCCCGGAGGAAGGCCGCGAATTGGAGCTCCACCTCGGCCGATGATAGGATATTTAATTTCCGGGATAGAGACGCTATCCTGCAGGCCTCCAGATCTGAGTGCCCCCTGAAATACGAAAACTCTTCCATTAGCGTTTTTCCACGGAAGCTTCGGGACAAAGGACTCAAGTACGCCATGATGTACCCTGCCAAGCTGAGGATAGAACATGGAGAAAGAGTTTACTTCTTTGACAATCCCGAAATTGTCTCAGACTCG
The DNA here is from genome assembly GCF_964263255.1 of Lissotriton vulgaris. Classification (NCBI taxonomy): domain Eukaryota; kingdom Metazoa; phylum Chordata; class Amphibia; order Caudata; family Salamandridae; genus Lissotriton; species Lissotriton vulgaris. The sequence goes on along the minus strand of NW_028251847.1, from coordinate 622,733 downwards.
TTGGAAAGTCTTTCCTCTTGGGATGAGCCTCGGCGACATAGCGGGGAGGACGAAGAGGGTTCGCAAAAGCAAGAATGAATAATGTTACAGCTGTCGGTGACACCGGTGTTGGTCGGGTAAGGGACTATGGATGTAAAGTTTCCGCTACCATGTTTATTATAGATGTTGGTTTTGCAGGCATGATAATGATAAGGGGTCAGACGGGGAATCGGTGGGTCACTCTCCTCCTCGGATTTACTTCTTGATAGTTTATTAGTTAGATTATGGGGCGACAGGCACACTGCAAGTTGGGGTTGCACGATAGTCGTGAGCAGGGGTGCAGGGTGGGGGTGAAAAGAAGGGACTGTTTGTGGGGTGGGTTTTGTTGTTTTGGTGGTTTGATGTTTATGTTTCATCAAGGCATTGCATTTCAAGGCTTAGTATTGAATAATAACATGTTTATAGTGCAGGAGTCGGAGGAGAGACAGACCCTTTTCATGTTTTATGATGGGGGTAAGGGGTTGAAGGTGTTGAGTTGGAATGTGAACGGGTTGGGGGATAAAATTAAACGTAGTGTGGCTCTTCAGTCTCTTAAACGTCACGCCCCTGATGTAGTCCTGCTTAAAGAGACGCATTTGGTAGGGAATTCATGTAAAGCTATGCATAGAATGGGGTACCGGCTGATCGAGCATGAAGGATTCACTTCCGGGTCCAGGGAAGTTGGGGTCCTGCTCAAGAAGATGCTACCGATGGTGATAGACTCCATTATTGAGGATGATAGGGGCAGATACATAGCGGTGTTGGCTCGTTGGGAGGGGTACACTCTTTCCTTATTGTCAGTCTACGTCCCCCCAGGTATGCAGGCAACCCCTTTCGCTGATTTGGGGAAAGTCCTTCTGTACCTCCCGAGGGGTTTATTGATTTTGGAAGGTGACTTTAATGCCGTGGTCTCCGGCGCCATGGATAGGCATCCACCTAGGGATACGGGGCAGGCGCAAAGATGGATTCCTGATTTCATGGATGCGTTGGGTTTGGTCGACGGTTGGAGATTGCTTCATCCGGACCAACGACAATACACCTTCCACTCTGGTGCCCATGGTAGTCTTTCCCGTATTGAATATTGTTTAGTGCCAGTGGCCCAAGCATTTTATATCACGGAGGTGACACACCTGGCTAGGGGCATATCGGATCATTCGCCGCTCTGGCTCAAATTCGAGATGACTTCCGGATCGGGGGGTAGAGTACCCCCTATTAACCCCTGGTACATGAGCAACCTAAAATCCGTAAGGACATGCTGAAGACGTTGGAGTGTTATTTTCAGGAGAATGAGGGATCAGTGTCATCTTCGATTTCGCTTTGGGATGTCTTTAAAACAGTTATAAGGGCCAGGCTTTGTCACTGATCGCAGGAGCAAAGAAAGATAGGAACATAGAAATTGTAAAAGTAGAATCTGAGATAGCCCGCTTTGAGGCAGATTTGGAGCAGGAGGTGACCCGTGCCAAATTGCATATTTTGAATCTTAAGCAGCTTGAGTATAGAGCGTTGGTCACTAATAGCGCCAGAGCCCTGAGCAGGGAGCAGCAGGGTCGGTTATACGATGTTGGAGATAAGGCCGGGAAACGTATTGCCTGGTTGGATAAGAAAGACAGAGCAGATCGTGTTGTCCCGGAACTTGAGATGGCGGGGGAGCGCGACTAACAGACCCCCAGGGGATAACGGATGGTTTTGCGAATTATTTTAAAATGGTGTACACCTCGGTATCGGAGCGGCCAGAGGAGGATTCTCACTTGTTATTGTGAGATATTCAACTCAGGTGCATAACTAAGGAAGACCGTGATTTTATGGACAGTGCTCTCACCGCGGATGAAGTGGCCCTGGCAGTGCGTTCTTTGAATTCTGGTAAGGCATTGGGCCCTAATGGGCTCCCGATCGAGTTGTATAAGCTCAGGCCCGATAAGATTGCCCCCTACCTTAGGGGTATGTTTGTGGAGGCTCGAGAGCGTGGAATATTACCATATGATCAGAGAGTGGCCCCTGTTGTGGTATTCATAAGGAAGGGAAGCCAAAATCCAACTGTGCTTCGTATTGACCTATCTCGTTACTAAATGCGGAGCCTAAGATACTCAGCAAATTGCTGTCTAATAGGCTTATCAAGGTGATTAGCGGGCTGATACACCCTGATCAATCGGGCTTTATTCCCCATAGAAATACGGCTTTAAATCTACGCAGGTTGCATGGAGTATTAGCCAGAGCTCATACCCTGAAGGAATCGGCTATAATAGCGTCGCTTGACGCAACGATGGCCTTTGATTCGGTGGAATGGCCGTACTTAGGGCAGTCCTAGCTAAGTTTGGATTTGGTCCTGAGTTCATCCGTTGGGTGCGTCTGTTGTATACTGAACCTCTCACTCAGGTGGTGGTGAATAACCGTGTTTCGGCTCCATTTTGTCTCGGGCGGGCACTCGACAAGGATGTCCGCTCTCTCCCCTTCTGTTTTCACTGGCTCTCGAGCCCCGGGCGGCCTGGATCCGCTAGGAACCCTCAATTCGGGGTATTCGATGGTCCCCACAGTTGGAGGACCGGATCTCTCTATATGCGGACGACATTCTGCTTTATTTGACATCACCTAGAAAGTCCCTAATAGTCATCTGTGATGTTTTGGCCTCCTACGGTAGAAACTCAGGGCTTACTATAAATTGGGAGAAATCTTATTTGTTTGTTCTGAGTGGTGACACCCGATTCCCCCACGAAATTGTCCGATTCAAATTTCCACAGATGGGTTTAAGTACCTAGGGATCTTTATCTCCATGGACCCCACAGTCTGATATGAGAGAAACCTCCTTCCCCCTTTGGTTAGATTAAGGAGTGATGCAGCGAGCTGGAGGAAGCTTCCTCTCTCCCTACTGGGGCGGGCGGCCCTTTTCAAGATGATGTCCTTGCCTCGTTTTCTCTACGCCCTCCAGAATACATTAGATATAGTGCCGGCCAGTTATTTTTGAGTGGTGGAAGGGGTGCAGCGTAGTCTGTTATGGGAGGCTAGACCCCGTATTGCGTTGGCTAAAGTAATGCTTCCATGATACGACAGTGGTATAGCCCTCCCTGACATCAAGAGATACTATTGGGCTTCTCAGCTGGGAGCCATAAACCAGGGTACTTATGGGCCCGACACATAATGTAATGTAATGTAATGTGATGTAATGTAATGTAATGTAATGTAATGTAATGTAATTTGACTTATATAGCGCACAAATCACCCGAAGGTCTCAGGGCGCTTGCTTAGGGAACCCGTCCTGGTATTCCCTTGTGAGATACCCCCGGCAGGGTATCCACAAGGTGAAAGCCAGGCATCCCGCCGCGAGGGGCCGTAGTGGAGATTAAGCAAGCTATTGCCCAGAGTCGCAGAGTGTGACCCCGTGAGTTGAGTAGGCACCGGCGCGAGAATTAACGAGTCCGTGGAATTTTGAGCCCGAGACCCTGCCGCGTCGGGAATCGAACCCTGGTCCACGGCCGCTCTCAGCCTCCGGGTCTGCCGCCTCTAACCACTGAGCCACACTTCTCCACACAGACCCGAGATTCGCGATGGATAGGTGGCTACTCCGGGGTGGCAATTATAACACAGCTTTATATGCCAAGTCAGCAGGGAGGAGTTTGACAGGACCGACTAGGGTTGCGGTGCGGATATGGCACGACGCTACTACCTCTTTGGGATGGAGAGACTGACTAACTCAGGCCACCCACTGTTTGGTTCGGACAAACTGGGCAAGCTTTGGAACACGAAGGGTTTCGATAAGTGGGACTTGATAGGGATTGCTACTATTGGCGAAAGAAGTGATACCTGAGGCCTCGCCGCTGGAGGATAGAATATTAGATGGGCACTTGCCGAAGAGAACTATTTCCCTGATTTATAAAAAAATGATCAACCATAGAGCAGACCTCCTAGTAGAACTGAGGGACAAATGGACGCGGGATGGTATTGAATTAGATGACGAGGACTGGCAGTCGGCTGTATCCTCCCCGAAGGAAGTTGCAATTCCAGCAAGGTTGAGGCTTGTTCAGTTGAAAATATTACAAAGAGTGTATGTCACAGGTCCACGTTTGATTCGGATGGGAATATCTGAAGAAGGTTTGTGTAGGCGAGGGTGTGGTCGACTGGGCATGTTCCTCCATATCCTCTGGGAATGTCACTATATGGTAGAGTATTGGAGTAAGATACATGATGTCATGCGAGAGGTGTTGGGGGTGACAGTGTTACCAGAGGCGAGGAGATGTCTTCTTAATATCTGGGAGCCCACGGATCTAAATACAGCGCAAACCAGGTGGGCTACTTTAGGGGCAATGATAGCTAAACGAAATATTGCTCAACAGTGGGGTTCTGAGAGGCCGCCCACACTTGAGGGGTGGAAAGAAAGCATGGATTGGTGCATGTTCCGGGAAAAGACTGTCTACCTAGCACAAGGTCGACCTCATAAATGGGCAACTGTTTGGAGGTTGTGGAATCGATACAGAGGGGAGATTTGTGTACCACCTGTGTACTCTGTTTTTGATAGTCCTTCATCCCCATAACCCTTAAATGTAACAGTATTTTGCCCCCCCTTTCCCCCTCCCCAATATCTTCGATATGATGTACTGTTATGTGGGAATGTTTTATCTCTGTACTTTGCACTCATTCTGATGCCTTGTTTCAATAAAAAGAAATATTACAAAAAGAAAAGAGGGAGATAAAGGAGCAGAGAGTGTCTGGGGTGGATTAAAGAGCCAAGAGGTGAAATCAAGAGTGAGATAAAGAAACCGAGAGTGGCTGGTGATGGATTAAAGAGCCATGAATCAAGAGTGAGATAAAGGAGCAACCCTTGACTCTGACCCAGGCAGGTCGCTCCCAACGCCGCACAGCTCTACCTGTCTGTGCCCATGTCCCTGATCCCGCCGCTCGCTCCTCCACCCGCAGGCTCCCACCTGCCCCTCATCCCTGGTGGCCCAGTGGTGAGCCGTAAGTATCTGTGTGCTCGCTCTGTTCCTTTTTGCCTTTTATTTGTCTGCTGTTGTATTACTTTTTGCGGTATCTGTTACCCACTGTATTTTATTTCCACTGTTGTATTCCTTTTCTTTGTATTCTGTGCTTCCGCCCGTTTTTCGCTCTGTAGCCCTCCAGCACGCCAGCCTTCCTCTCCCCTTCCCGCCGCTGTGTCCCCTGCGGCCCTGCTCGCCCATTCGTCCTGCTCCCGCCTTCCAGCTGCTCCTCCCTACCACCTCCCCTTCTTATGGCGGCCTCTGCACGGTGAAGAGAGCGACCCTTGACCCTGATCCAGGCAGGTCGCTCCCCACGCACCACAGCTCTACCTATCTGTGCCCATGTCCCTGCTCTCGCTGCTGCTGCAAGTTCAAGGTCCTCCTTCACCCTCAGACTCCCACCTGCTCCTCATCCCTGGTGGCCCAGTGGTGAGCAGTAAGTATCTGTGTGCTCGCTCTGCTCCTTTTTGCCTGTTATTTGTCTGCTGTTGTGTTACTTTTTGCGGTATCTTCTATCCACTGTTGTATTACTTCTTTGTATGCTGCTGCTGTATTATTTTGTGCCCACTATTGTATTCCTTTTCTTTGTATTCTGAGCTTCCGCCCGGTTTTCATCTGTAGCCCTCCAGCGTTCCAGCCTTCCTCTCCCCTTTCCACTGCTGTGTCCCCTGCAGCCCCTCACCCCGCTTGCCCATTTCTCCAGCTCCCACCTCCCAGCTGCCCCTCACTCCCACCTCCCCCTCTATGGTGTCCGCACCGAACTCATACCAAATGCATACCCGCCTGTGCTCGTCCGTGCCTGGACCGTGCCCAGGTCCAGACACCTTGGCCCCCACGAACGCCATGACGCCCGCCGCCCCTATGACGCCAGCACCCTCCATGCACTCAACGCCAGCCGATCATACACCTGCTCCCTGGCCAGCCCGAAGCGCACCCAAGGATTCTTCTCCTGCTGGAGCTGCAGCTTCACCAGCCTTCAAGCCGCCACCTTGACGACCGGGGTAGGATGCCACCACCTCAGATGCATACTACTCAACACCCGCTCTGCCCACAAGAACGCCATCAAACTCTGGGACCTACCCGACTCATCCTCCCCGGACAACACCTTACTGACGGAGACCTGGATGAACACCTCCTTTGCACCCGACATCACCATAGCCATCCTGGACGGCTACAAGGTAACACGCTGGGACCGTATCACCGGAGCAGGAGGAGGAATCACCATCGTCCACAGGAACACCCTCAGAATCTCAACCAGAAACAACGACACTCTCAGCGCCGCCGAACACCAGCACTTCCAGATCCACATCGACCCCAACACCACCCTCAGAGGAACCCTTGTCTACAGCCCCCCCGGCCACAGTGCAGCGACTCCATCTCCGACTTCATCAGCAAGCACGCTCTTGCATCCACGGACTACATCCTCCTCAGAGACCTGAATCTTCCACCTCAACATCAACTCTACCACCCTGCTCAACAACCTCGACAACCTCGGACTCAAACAGCTAGTCACGACTCCCACCCACTTCGCCAGACACATGCTCAACAGCATCTTCTCCGCCAGTAAATATGTCACCTTCAACCACACCACCGAACTCCACTGGACCAACCACCGCTGCATCCACTTCACCTTCGAGAAACCCACCATACACCACCACACACAATGGACCCCCTGCTGCAGCTGGAGCAAAGCCACCGAAGATCAGCTAATCGCTACCCTTGCCCGAAACCCACTGACACCGCCGACACTGACACTGTCGCCCGCAACCTCAGTCAATGGATCGACGACTGTGCCAACACTTTCGTCCCGATCAAGAAACCCTCAAACAGACGCATCAACCGAAAAGCCATCTGGTTCACCGCCAACCTCCAGGCATCCAAGCAGACATGTCGAATGCTCGAGATGAAGTGGCACCACGAACAGACACCGGACAGCAATGCAGCCCAAAAGAGCGCCATCCGCAGACACCGCCAACTCATCCCAACTGCCAAAAGGACTTCCTTCAAGGAACGCTTTACAACAACGCACACAACAGCAAAAAGCTCTTCAACATCATGAAGGAACACTCCAACACCAGCTCCAACTCCAATAATATCCTGCCATCGCAAGACATCTGCCACTCCCCAGCCACCTTCTTCCACCGTAAGATCGCAGACATCCACGACAACTTCAACAACCAGGCCCCCCGATAGCCACCGACACCTCCGACTCACGGCCCTCCAGCCACACCATCCCCCTTCTCTCCTGTACCCATGTCAACAACGACAACACCATCAAAATCATGAACACCATCCACTTCGGCATACATTCAGACCCCTGCCGGCACCACATCTTCAACAAAGCAAGCTCCACCATCGCATCCCATCGCCGCAAGATCATCAACAACTCCTTTTAAACCGGCACCTTCCCGGAGAGCTGGAAGCACGCAGAGATCAACGCCCTACTCAAGAAACCCAAGGTGAACCCTAAGGACCTCAAGTACTTCCGACCCATCCCCTACTCCCGTTCCCGGCGAAAGTCATCGAGAAGATTGTCAACAGGCAACTGACCCTCTTCCTCGAGGAGAACAACATCCTGGACCTATCCCAATTCGGATTCTGCAGCAACCACAGATTCGAAACTGCCTTCATCGCCGCCACCGATGACATCAGGAACCTGCTGGACAATGGAGAAACCGCAGACCTCATCCTCCTGGACCTTTTGGCCTCCTTTGACACCGTCTGCCACCACACCCTACGCACACGCCTCCACAACGCAGGGATCCGCAACTAAGCCATGGACTGGACCATCTCCTTCCTCACTGGCAGAACACAGAGTATCCGCCTCCCTCCGTTATGATCTAAAGCCACCAAGATCATCTGCGGCGTTACCCAAGGATCATCCCTCAGCCCGACACTCTTCAAAGTCTACATGGCACCGCTCACCCACATAGCCCGATCGCATGACCTCAAGCAGCGGAGCCCCTCCAGTTACGTTCAGAATCAGTTCCAGGCCTCTATCCGCCTAGAGGACCCGGAGCAAATCAGCTCACAGCTTCCTAACGGGAGACAATGAGGGCGCGTCTTAGAGGGGGCGTGGCCGATGACGGGGCCGGCACCCGCTCGCGCAGCCCCAGGCCCAGCACGGCCTTCTCCGATACCGCGGCAACCCTCCCTGAGCTTTGGGGGCCGCAGTAGAGATCTTTGTTGGCGCCTCTTCTTCCTCGGCACGGTTACGGTGATTGTAGCAGGCAGCGCTTTGGTTCACAGCCCTAGGATGCAGCCCCCGGACCGGCGGCGGTGAACCTCAGCACAGCATCCTCTGGAGGCGTGAGGTTCCGTGACGATTTGAACCCGTGTTTTCAACATTGTCGTAAATACATAATTTTGGTATCAGTGAACCGCAAATGATCCATTTAGCATATCCTGGTGTTTTCGCTATGCTACGAGCAAGAGCACTCCTGTTACGAGCACATTTCTGATCTACTCATGGCATCCATCTTAGATCACGGAAGCCATTTTGTGTTTCTTGCCCTCACGTAGACAATGGACATGCAGTGACCCCTTTCACCTAAAGGACACGTAAGCTTTAGCCGGAGATTCACCTTGCTAGTGACACGTGCACCTTAGAACAGAAACACGCCATGGCTGCATGACTCGACAGAAGCTGCCTCCTCTGCCCGAGGTTAGTCCTGCTATACTGGTTCTCGTGTTCGTTGGCCTGATCATGATTAGGCGGCCAAAGCCGGTATCCTTGCCCATTTACGACCCACAAACATCTCTTATCCCTCTTATCCTACTTTTCTATCTTCTGCACCTGGCTCTGCTCCTTTCCTTCTGGGCCTTTATTAGGGGGAGGTAACGAAATTTACGATGAGGCGGTCCGGGTCTTGAATGAAAAGTTGACATGAGATTATGATGGAAAAGTGGGAACCCCTCGTTCGTAATGTTTTGACATCAGATATTGTCGACGATTCCTGTGCAATGCCAAATATTTATTGTTTAGGACACAAAGGTTTGGGAATGTACTAACATGTAAAGAATTTGCCTCAAGCCCAATTTTTAGTATATAAGGAGCAACCCTCTTTGTACAAATCGAACAGGCTCCTAGACACTGCCCGTGTGTAGTTTCTGTGACTTCTGTGTCCCTGCAGTAATAAACCTTTGGTCTTTGACGCCACCATCGAGAAGCCCGTGTTTCTGTTTATTTGTGCACCGAGACAGGTAGAACTCCGGGGTCTTCGGGTGTTATCCCTGACACCTCTGGACGGAACCAAAAAGTCCAGAACTCCAATTGGCGCCCAACGTAGGGCGACGTCATTCGGTACCGGTCCAAAAGCCTGAAGAGTTCGAGAAGCTTCGTGTGAAGATTCCTGAGGGAGGCGCCCCACTTCATCGATCCCGGCATATCGCAAAAGTGGCCCGACGTTCTCTTCCACGAGGGTTCCCATTCAGGACGGCTGCAGTGGTCCGTTGCCTTGACCGTCGCCCTGTCTTGGACCCGAGGTGCAGTCCTTAGTACGGCGAGACGTGACGGGTTTCTCCTTGGTGACGTCTTCAGTGCCTCAGTTAAGTATTAAGTGGTTGATAGTTGGTTACTTCGTAAGGGTTGTTCCTGTTTGGATAAGATCCTTTTAGTTCTTGGTTTGGTTTGGTTTCGTAAGATTATCACTGGTTGTTCTAGTTACGATAATCTATTGGTTTAGTTTGGGTATCGATACATTTGTTCGCTTTTGGTAGGCCTAAGTTCTTGGTTCGAGTGCACATTTCTGTTCGTGTTTTTTTGTTTGTTCTGTGTTCCGGGTTATAAAATGGTAAGTCGGAAAAATTGTATGTTGTCGTGTTTTGGTTGCAACAGTGATTCCCGGTTGGAAGACTCATGTCTGGTTCCTCCGATCGGAACTCCTCTTTATGATCTATATTGTAAGTTTGGAGTGGGTCCTATATCTTATAATGAGGTATGGGTCCGATATACAGAAAAAGACGGTGTCCTTAGTTGGCCACTGCATGGTAGTTTTGAACCCCAAGTTATTGATAATTTAGAAACGAAATTGTTCAAGAAGAAAGCCCGGCCGGCAATGTTTGATTCTCTTCGTTATTGGCGAAAAGAATCTAAACAGAGAGAAATTAAAAAGTTGAAGAAAGAACAGAAAGAGCAAGAGTTGACTTTAGAGCAGTCTGCTAAGCAGGTGCAAGTCAACGAATCCGAGAAAGCAATGGAGGTGGCCAATAGAGAGCGTAATTTAGCGATAGACAAGTGCTATCCTGCCTTGCCATCGAGTACAGCTAAGATAGTAGAGGACCCCGAAAATGATCCTCTATTGTCTTACTTGTTACGGTCACCCCCACCGTATGCACAGGGTGCTACGGCTCCACCTTTACCGGTTGCTGGACAACCTGGTATTCCTGCTCCTGCCCCTCAGAATCAAGCTCCCGTACCTCCTGTTGTCAATGTTAATGTTCCTTTGGCACCCCCTCTTCAAGGGTTGCCGGCTTCTTTGCCTATACCTGTATCACTTACACCTGCTAGTTCACAAGCTACTTTGCCTGATACTCCTACTGTTTCTGTTCTATCTGTCCCAACTGCTACTGTGTTCTCTGCTTCTGCCAGTATTATGACTCCACTTTCTGTTCGTCGGAGAATCACTGATTCTGTCTCGAATATTCTATCTCCCTTCTATAAAACTCTGATTAAGACTCCTACTTCTGACTCTGTACAGAGACGCAGTCAGCTTCCCAGTACTGAAGAACGGGGAATATTAGATTCCACAGCTCTTAGATGGATTTCGAAGAGTAGGAGATATAGTACTAGAGATGTATTAGATACATTTATGCAATGGAAAGAACCAACACAACGATATGTGTTCGACGAAATGTGCTCCCTTTTACGTGAGGAATTAGAAGAAGATGACTCTGAATCAAATTTAGAAGAATTAATTAGTGTTCAAAAAGAGTTTGCTGCTGGTATGATAGTTGGTCAGGATATAAAAGAAGCGATGGAACTAATTTTAAGTTATAGGAATGATCCATCACTTCGTTCACCAAGGGAGTTAGAGAAGAGTAGTACTAAGCAGAATCGCCAATATCCAATGAGGGAGGTTCCTCCAATTTGGCGCGAAGCTGTACAAGCTGATGCTGTCAATGGTGTTGTTGCCTCTCCGGCGCAATTCCAAAGAGTGTGGATACACATTCCGTGGAAGCGAGCCGAAGTGTTAGCAGTGAAACAGGCCATGCCAGATCCGCGTAAAAATCCAGCCGGATATTATAAGGAGTTAGCACAGACAGTTGAGGCTTGCGTGATGAATTTAGCGGACATTGACATGTTATTTGGGAATGTAGTTCCGCAACCAATTTGGGCTAAAATTCGTAAAGAAAATCATCCAGTTGCTCTAGGTGGTGATTGGGCAGCTATAATTGCGGCAGATGGTCAGCAAATAGGTGGTTCCAAACCCGAACCTCTAATTGCTAACCTACCAGGTAGAATAATTGACTTAATGAAGACTCTGATGCCAGCATTGCGCGTTAACTGGGACAAGTTGTCCGCATGCAGACAAAAGAAAGACGAAAGTGTTTCCGACTTTTTCACAAGGTTCGAAGAGACTTTCGTAGATCACAGTGGTCAGGATATGAGCACAGAAGGAGGACAGAGACTATTCGTTGATAAATTTGTACACAACTTGTTGCCAGAACTTAGTAATAAATTAAAAAATTCAGAGAGTGCGTGGGCTGTCTCTACGACTGCGCAAATTCTTGCAACTGCCCAATACTATGAAAACAGGGATAAAGAGGAGAAGGAAAAGTCAGAGAAAAAGACGAAAGATTTAAAAACTAAAGTTCTTTTACAGCAAGCATATCCGCCTCACACGAACCAGACTAATACACAGCAAGGGTCATATCAAAGGACAGATTATGGTTCTCAGAGACCGCAATACCAGTGGAATCAATGTGCGTATTGTAAGAAAGAAGGTCATTATAAGAATGAGTGTCCAGTCTTAGCACAGAATAACGCTGCAGCAGCTCAAAGAGGTCGTGGTGGTTTTGTGCAAAATTCTAGGGGTCGAGGACGAGGTGCTATGCCTCCACAGACGAATGATCGCCCTTCTAATCATTTTGATCAGCGAAATGGACAGTCTGCCCAACAAAATAGATCTCAACAGTATCACGTTGAAGACTATTGTGAAGTTGATGAGGGATTTCAGCAAACGGAGTACTAGGACAGCCATAGACAAAGAGAGGGAGTAGTATCAGTTCCAGTGGATCAGAGTGGGCCTTATGTCGCAGTAGCAACATCAGGTGTAGTCGAACCGTTTCTGTTGGATACTGGTGCAGCAAAAAGTTCTATCATACATGAGAAACTCCCTGGCGCACCTTTGTCCGGCTTAACAAATGTTTCTGTAGGTTTTTCAGGCGCCCCTGTTTACAACTGTATCTGGTCCGTTGTCTATTTCTGTTGGACCCCGTCAATTGAAAACACCTTTGATTTTGACGACAGGTTGTAATGAAAATCTGCTTGGTTTAGACTTGTTAAAACGACTATATGCGACATTGTACTGTTCTCCGGAAGGAGTACAACTTACATTGGGTAGAAGAATCACCTCTCCAATGTACTTGTCGATGGATGCGCTCCCACCAGAGCTGCGTTCTCTCCCTGATACTCTTTGGGCGACTGGTCCTAACGATGTAGGTCTTTTAGAAATTCCATCATATGTAGTCACTTTGAAAGCAAATGTAAAATTTCCACGAATTCCTCAATACAAAATCTCTAGTGAAGGTGAACGTGCACTTTTATTGATTGTGCAAGATTTGATTAAGAAAGGCGTGGTTGAAGAAACTAGAGGAAATGTCTGTAACAGGCCTGTATTGCCAATTTTGAAGCGTACTGATCCTTCAAAGCCTCCAGTATATAGGTTTGTTATCGATCTCAGAGAGGTTAATAAAATTGTGATTCCACAGTTTCCTGTGGTTCCAGACATCACTGCATTGTTAACGTTGATTCCTGCAACAGCCACATGGTTTTCAGTTATCGACTTGAAGAATGCCTTTTTCAGCATTCCGATAGCCGAGGAAAGCAGAGATATTTTCGGTTTCTATCTAGGAGGTCGAAGCTTCAGATTTAAACGTGCTCCACAAGGCTATTGTGAGAGCCCATCCATTTACAGTCAGGCATTAAAAAGTCAGTTAGATTCCTTCGTACTTCCTCCTGGTTCTGCTTTAGTGCAGTATGTAGATGATCTTCTAGTGGCTGCCGATGACAAGGAAACTTGCAAAGCAGCTTCAATTTCCTTATTGCATCATTTGTCCAATTTGAATCACAAGGTGTCACCTTCGAAAATGCAATATTGTTGCCAAGAAGTAACCTACCTAGGTCATCTCTTGTCAAAGGAGGGAAGGAAGTTGACCCCAGAGAGAATAAAAGCAATTACGCAGATGAATGTTCCTAGCACACAGAGAGAAGTACGTGCCTTTTTAGGTATTACCTCATACTGTAGGCAATGGATCCCAAATTTTTCTCTTTTAGCAAAACCATTGGTAGCTTTGACTGGGAAAAGTGTTCCGAGTCCGGTGCCATGGTCTGCTGAATGTCAGGAGAGTTTTTCTGAGTTACGAAATGCACTATGTTCAGTTCATGTATTGGGTACACCCGATTACAGCAAGCCATTCACGCTCTATGTTCACGAGAGAGAAGGTTGCGCGTTGAGTGTTCTGACACAGAGATTTGGTGATAAACAACGCCCTTGTGCGTATTTTTCATCAACACTAGATCCGGTAGCTAGAGCGTTGCCTAGTTGTTTGAGAGCTACAGCAGCAGCTGCGGCTTCCATTCGACAATCTGCTGGTTTGGTGATGAATAACATGCTAGTGGTCATGGTTCCTCATGCTGTGGACACACTCATGAATCGGACTAAGACGCAACACCTTACCAGTGCTAGATTATCTGGCTACGAGCTGACACTGCTAGCAAGTCATATTCAGATCAAAAGATGCAATGTATTGAATCCAGCAACATTGTTGCCGACTAATCAGGAGTCGAGTGATTCTGAACCTCATGATTGTTGTTTCAGAACCGAGGAAGAGACAAAAGGACGAATTGATTTAAAAGACACTCCGTTGTCAGATCCAGATGGCACGTTGTATGTTGATGGGTCTTGCTTTAAATTGGAGAATGGTGATGTGACTGCTGCCTATGCAGTAACGACTTTGAGTACGATTGTGGAGACCGCAAGAGTGAGTCAGAATTCTGCCCAAGCTGCGGAATTAATTGCGCTAACAAGAGCGTGTGTTTTAGCTAAGGGAAAGAGAGTGAATGTGTTCACAGATAGTCAGTACGCGTTCGGCGTGGCCCATAGTTTTGGCCGTTTGTGGAAAGAGAGAGGTTTCATTACGTCCCATGGGACTAAGATTCAACATGGTCAACTAGTTAACGACTTGTTGGAATCTCTAACCTTGCCGACTGAAGTTGCGATTGTGAAATGCAGTGCTCATAAAGCAATCACGGATGATGTTGGTCGTGGGAATGCTTTTGCTGATGAGACCGCTAAACAGACAGCTAGGAATATGATGAGTAGAATGTATGTTGCTACGTCTGCAAGATGGATTTCTGAGTCTGGAATGTGTGAGGACACGGTGGAAAGCGTGAAAGAAATTCAGAAGGAAGCGACTGAGGAGGAAAAGCTTGCACGGAAAGAGAGTACGGGTAAATTGGACTTGAGTGGGTGTTGGATTGATTTGTCGGAACAACAGCGTTGGATGTTACCTGAGGCGTATGTGCTTGCAGTAGTGACGATGGCACATGGAGCAGCGCATATTAGTTCTAAAGGGATCTGTAAGATGTTGGCTCCAGTCTGGAAGAATGATGGGATTAGTAAGTGTGCAGAGAGAGTGGTGAAAAATTGCATGGTATGCCTGATGCATAATCCTGGCAAGGGAATCCCTACACCTGCTGGTCACTTCGCTCCTCCTTCTTGCCCCTTTTAAGTGATCCAGTTAGACTTCATTCACATGGATCGTTGCAACAACCTAAAATACGTCCTAGTGGTAGTTTGTGCTTTCTCCAGATGGATCGAAGCATATCCACTGAAGGACAACACTGCCTTGTCAACTGCCAAAATTCTTCTCAAAGAATACTTCCCTAGGTATGGAATGCCACGGATTGTATGGTCAGATAACGGAAGTGAGTTTGTAGGGAAAGTTATGCAGAGTGTTTGTGCCGGTTTAGGGATCAAGCAGAAATTTCACAGTGCGAACCATCCCCAGTCTGCTGGTTTAGTTGAGGGGTACAATGGCACCCTCAAACTAAAACTTGCTAAAATACAGGCATCCACGGGTTTGTCCTGGCCAGATGCACTACCCTTGGCTTTGTTATCCACGAGAGCAACTGTACATTCTAGAGTAGGGCTTAGTCCTTATGAAATAGTTTTTGGTCGTCCCGCTAATGTTTGGGGAGTGCCAAGGCCAAAAGAATTCTGTTCTCTGGAATACCCAATGTTGATTGATTACCTTTACGACTTGACTGCTAAATTGAGTCTTATTCACCAACAGGTTTTCGATGCATTGCCAAAGCCACCGGAGAGTCCAGGTCATCAGCTGAAACCAGGGGACCACGTTGTTGTACGGAATTTTGCAAGAACGAAAAATCTTCAACCCAGATTCGTTGGCCCCTTCCAGGTGCTGCTAGCGACGAGAACTGCTATTCCTGTGGCCGGACGGAAGAACTGGATTCACACGACGCACGTCAAACGTGTGCCCCTGCCACTTCCTTACGATAACTGGGTGAAGAAGGGAATCGGTGCCTCTGAGTTTGAACAGATTCCCAGGTTTATTCCTTTCAGCGATGCCGAACTAATAACTGACACATCGAACTCTGGCTCTCCTCCTGAAATTACTCCTTTGAATTCTGAACATTTGTCCTCTGCATCAGAAGAAACTTTGCCATCTGCGAACTTAAACATTGCAACATCTGCTGAAAATACACTGTTTCCAGATCAAACAGCTCCTGCAAAACTGAGATACAATTTACGATCTCGCAATATGGAGAAATAAAGCAGGAAACTGCCTATTTTATGCATTTGAATACCGTACATTGCCTCCAGCCAGGAAGTTTGCTATTGTTTTGTTGTTTTAAAATTGCCTTGCCGTCTGGGTAGCCGTAGGGTCGTGGCTGTGTGCCTAGTTGAATCTGCGGGGGTCAGACACAAGGTCGATCTTTATGTTAGTTCTGGGAACTCCCAGGGCTGATAGAGGCATTTTCATCTACGTACACATCATCAGTGGTCGCGAGCGGATTGTAGAAGATGGAGCTTCCTGAGCTGCAACGAGAAAATTTAATTTATGTTCGCAGAAATAGACTGTACAGAATTCTTCATAGCAAATGCTTTCTAATGCAATGTGCAGTTACGTTTTTAATTGTTTTAATAACATTGGTGGGTGGAATCGTTTTTGGTGTGCATTTGATTTTTATGCCGGTAACTACAGTACCTCCCCTTGATCCTGCTACTTCTACCGTTTCTTCTATGCATTCTTTTCACTCGTTTCCTGAACACGAACAAGCTCGACTCTCAGAACTCATTAACAACACATTTGTACAGCTTCTGCACCAACACCAACTGGTAGTTAACACTACAGACTGCTGGGTGTGTGGCTTGATACCCCACACTATGGATAAAGGCATTCCCTATCTGGTTTTGCCTTTTAGCTATAATGGATCATTTCAGGCCTTTCAGACCATTTTTGCCTATGCCCTTGAGACCTATCCTCCGCGTCCACCACGTTCCACTAAATACAACTCTGCAAACAAAGCTTTAGTTCAGGGAATTATTGACATGATTAAGGACGTCAATAATACTCCATCTTACCCTAGAGACGAATTACGAGTATATTTGAGTTGGAATTCTACAGAGTATCGCCTTAGTTTGGGAGAAAGCAAGCGTAAAAGCTCCACTCCAGTCTGGGTCGTGCCTCACCGAGGTCAGGTCTGTTTGCAAGGAAATGGGAGAAATCCGAGAGCTCAGCTAGGGAGGAGTGAGTGCGTTGAGACTTACGTGTTTCCGTCTAACTCTTCCCCTGCCTTTCTTACTGCTAGGGGTACCTACTTCATCTGTCGAGACAGAGCGTATACATGGCTGCCTGCTGACTTTTCAGGTTCATGTTATATTGCTCGACTGTTACCTCCAACGTACACTGCTTCCTCAGACTATCACAAGACCAGAGTAGCACGAGGTGTTTTCAGCAAGGAAGATACCGCTGGTCAGGAAGCTGGAGACTTCTTCAAAGGTTTCCTTCCGTTCTGGGGGCCTATGGCCAATAGTAGAAATCTACGTCAGCTAACACGGGTAGTTGAATCTACTATTACCGAAACTGCTGGTGCCCTTAGCAACTTGACAGCTGAGCTTCAGGCGGATCGACTCATGACGTTGCAGAACCGTATGGTTCTAGACGTAATACTTGCAGATCGAGGTGGGGTATGCAGAATGATCCAATCGAGCTGCTGTGTTTTTATTCCCAATAACGCTCCAACTGTCTATGAGGCGATCTCTAAGCTACACAAGATTTCCGACTCTATACACGTAGACAAGGGAAACTGGTCCTTCATGGAGTGGTTTTGGACTCTGATATCAGCGTGGGGATGGAAGGTTCTGATGGTCATTGGTGTCATCTTAGTATTCCTATTCTCATGCTGCCTGATTATCCAGTGTGGTCCAGCTTTGTGTAGTCTCTGTGCTGCAACCTGTTTCAGAAAACCACCTGCGTTTGGAGAAAAGGCGCGTGAAAGAATGATGATGCAGCAACATGTCACTGACCTGATGAGCATAGAGATAGACTCGGGCATAGAGTAATTGCCTATGTAAGGGCAAAAGGAGGGTCTGAGGTTCCGTGACGATTTGAACCCGTGTTTTCAACATTGTCGTAAATACATAATTTTGGTATCAGTGAACCGCAAATGATCCATTTAGCATATCCTGGTGTTTTCGCTATGCTACGAGCAAGAGCACTCCTGTTACAAGCACATTTCTGATCTACTCATGGCATCCATCTTAGATCACGGAAGCCATTTTGTGTTTCTTGCCCTCACGTAGACAATGGACACGCAGTGACCCCTTTCACCTAAAGGACACGTAAGCTTTAGCCGGAGATTCACCTTGCTAGTGACACGTGCACCTTAGAACAGAACACGCCATGGCTGCATGACTCGACAGAAGCTGCCTCCTCTGCCCGAGGCTAGTCCTGCTATACTGGTTCTCGTGTTCGTTGGCCTGATCATGATTAGGCGGCCGAAGCCGGTAGCCTTGCCCATTTACGACCCACAAACATCTCTTATCCCTCTTATCCTACTTTTCTATCTTCTGCACCTGGCTCTGCTCCTTTCCTTCTGGGCCTTTATTAGGGGGAGGTAACGAAATTTACGATGAGGCGGTCCGGGTCTTGAATGAAAAGTTGACATGAGATTATGATGGAAAAGTGGGAACCCCTCGTTCGTAATGTTTTGACATCAGATATTGTCGACGATTCCTGTGCAATGCCAAATATTTATTGTTTAGGACACAAAGGTTTGGGAATGTACTAACATGTAAAGAATTTGCCTCAAGCCCAATTTTTAGTATATAAGGAGCAACCCTCTTTGTACAAATCGAACAGGCTCCTAGACACTGCCCGTGTGTAGTTTCTGTGACTTCTGTGTCCCTGCAGTAATAAACCTTTGGTCTTTGACGCCACCATCGAGAAGCCCGTGTTTCTGTTTATTTGTGCACCGAGACAGGTAGAACTCCGGGGTCTTCGGGTGTTATCCCTGACACCTCTGGACAGAACCAAAAAGTCCAGAACTCCAGGCGGCCGCGGGGGCCGCGATGGTGAGTCCGGCTCAACGCCTCTCCCCTCAACGGCGCCTGGGCCCACAGCAGCAGGACAGCACCGCACGAGCAGGAATGGCTAATTAATGAAGGCCAGCGCTTAGGTGGCACCGCGCTTGGTCAGCACAGCACTAGTAGTCAGTAGCAGATGCTGGTGGGACAGTGCTTACTGGGCATAGCACTCACAGCAGGTGATGGTTTTTGGGCACCCCAGCGCTGGCAACAGGTGGCAAGTCCTTACAGTCTAGTGCTCCGATGACACAGCGCTTACCTTGTGGCGGGGGGGGTCCCAGCGCTTCCTAGACTAGCAGAGGATGGCAGGTGATAGTTGCAGAGGTTAGTTGCAGTGGGGGGGTTGGTAGCCCCGGGCAAGCCCACTGGAGTTGGTCTCCCTGGTTCCCCTCACACTGGGCTGGGTCAGTCAGGCAGGCAGGATCACTCAGCTATCTTGGGGTCAGCAGGGCCTAAGCTCAGTCAGCCACAATAGTGTAGTCTCCCCCCAGCTCAGCAGCCTATACTCCGGCAGAGGGTCCCCAGGTCCAGCAGTGCACCAACCAACTGTCAGGTTTTCCCTCCCTCACCTTTATACCCCTTGGTCAGGTGACCCTGCAAAAAGGCGGCAAGTTCTGGCACCAACCTGGGGGGTTGGAAAATTCCAAAAGGGTCTGGGGACTCTGTGGTGGCTTCTCTGGTGACAAGGGGCGGGACGGTCCGGGTTAGAGTGTCACAATGTCCCAGCCTGTCCCCAACTACTAGCGCGCAGATAGGACAGTGGCCACTCCGCAGTAGCAGGGGCCGTTGCAAGCCATATTGTTTGGAGAGAGCACCTGCACCATAACTCTGTTCAGCAGCGGTAAGGCGCCCAGAGACCTCGGTCCAACAAAAAAATGGTGGTAAAAATAGAGGCAGAAAGGGAAAAAATGCGGGGTAAGACCACCCTAGGGCTGACAGGTTTAACAATCCCCCTCTCCCAATTCCAAAACCCAATCCCTGGTCATGACCTCACCCACCTGGGGCGATACCGTAACTGAGGACGAGGTCAGGGAAGTCTACTACAGAGCAGGGAGTGAGTGTCAGTGCAGGGAGTGAGTGTCAGTGCAGAGAGTGAGTGACAGTGCAGGGAGTGAGTGTCAGTGCAGGGAGTGAGTGTCAGTGCAGGGAGAGTGTCAGTGCAGGGAGTGAGTGAGTGTCAGTGCAGGGAGTGAGTGACAGTGCCGGGAGTGAGTGACAGTGCAGAGAGTGAGTGTCAGTGCAGGGAGTGAGTGTCAGTGCAGGGAGTGAGTGTCAGTGCAGGGAGTGAGTGACAGTGCAGGGAGTGAGAGGCTAAATTTTAAAGTAGCTGTGGTGACTGACTACCCGTACCTGTGCCGAGGTGTGCTGTCCTGCCCTGTTCCACCGCGGCTGTCGTGCCGATTGAGTGGAGGG